>NC_072779.1:11009267-11309267 GCF_022539595.1 Amphiprion ocellaris | reverse complement strand
TGTGTGTGTGTAAGAGAGAGTGTGAGAGCGGGAGAGAGTCATGAAGAGGGAAAGAAATAATCATTACCAAACAGTAGTAGACTGTAGTGGCAAAGGAGAGAAGTCACACTCACATACAGAGACACACATTGTGTAAGAAAGCATGCCATCTTACAAAACGTTAGTGTACGCTCACCCACATATACTAACGTGCAAATAACACGATGCAAAAAATCTTGTACTACTGAACAATTTCCAACTTCACCTCCTTCCTCACAAATGGTTAACAAATCATCTTAACACAAACCACATGAAACCAGTTACCTTAACCCTCCTCCAACAACTCTATCTCTCAAAAAGCTGCAAAAAAACACCCTAAAAATAACAGATGCGTCTATTTACCTTCACTTAAGCTCCCAGTGTTTCCTCTGTGTGTAACAGTTTATTCCCTTTGGTGGTTAAAACACAATCAGCACGTGTCCTCTCCAAGAGCAAAGAGGGGAATCCTTGCATCAATGAGACATGTCCCGGGCTCCAGCGCAGCGTTTCACTCTATGTACACACACATTACAGCACAGCACACACTCACACATGCTGCCTCTCGCATGCCTAGACCAGACTGAAGCCTGAGTAGAGGGTGTGTGTGCTCTGCCTGAGTCTAAGCCCGCCCTCTTCTCTCTGGTTTCCCCTTCTCTACCACATGCACTCACCCTCCTCCTCCTCATCCTCCTCCTTTCCCTCTCTCTTCTCTGCTCCCTCTCTCTTTCCCTCGTTCCAATTTCACCTCCCCTGGCTTGCCAATTGACTGCCAGCATGTGTGCTGGGTCTGTGCCTCTAAGCCTTTAGATGTCCCAGTCCTCTTTTTAATTGCTGGTTCTCTGGCCTCAAGTTCTGCACAAAAACAATGACACACAGATACAGTAGACAAGTGAAGGCACACGTGAACGTATAGGAACACATGTACACGCAAACACATCTGCCTGCAAGTAGGTTAATGCTGTATGTATGTGTATTTTTCAGGAAAAATAAAACCAAAACCAATACAGTGTGAAGAGCAAGTAGGCAGGAAATGTTATTTTATATATAACCTGTAAGAAATCCCTGGAACAGGGATGTGCTTGGAGTAAAAAGGTGAAAAGGTGCACCGTAGAGTACAAGAAAAATCCATCTCTGTCTTGGAAACCTTCCACGAAAGCTCATGTTATCCTGCTGCATCACTCTTCCCTTTTCTTCACTTCATCCTTCCTTTACCATTTCAAAACCCACCAGGCCTTTTGTAAGAGAAGCTTCAATGAAAAAGGATCGACCCTCGAGTTGTACTTCACTATTTTCTCCCACGTTTAAGAGTATCAAGAAATCACCACCTGCAGGCTTGAAACGTGGCTCTGAAGAGTTGCTCCTTCACTGACAGCAGTTGTAGTCAGCTTGGATTCACAACAGTTACTGTGGATTTCCACAATGACCTAGTTTGCGGGAAGAACAATATCAAGACACCTACAACAACTACTCAAACTTCTCCTGCAGTACACTCCGCTATTCCACTGTTTATTCAAAAGCTTAATATGTTTCAAACACCCACACTCAATGCACCATAACATAGGTAAGGCCCCAGCTTCGTAATGTCACTGGCATTGTCAGCTGTTTGCTCTGTAATCAACACAAGTGGACATAGGTGCATATGAAGGTAAATGCAAACAGCGGGATGTGGAACTTTCTTTTGACTGAAAAATGCCAATATTCTATTAACCATATGTAACTACTTATGGTATTTTCAAAAGAGCATTCTGCATTTTATGAGACCTTAAGATTGCATGTGGTTGACAAAGCTGTTAAAATGAATTATTTGCATTCTGAGAAGCTTGGCTGCTACCGGTTTTAGTTGTAGCATTTATGTTCGTGCAAGCCAACACACAAAAAAATTATGTGCTTCAACACAGGAAAGGTTGGGGCAAACTGTCACTACAAACTGCTGAAAGGAGTTGCACAATGTTTGGTCGGTAATAATCACCCTTATACGCAATGTGCTACGTAACTTGCAGTTCAGCCTTACAGAAACAGGTTTGTAACTTATGCAGTGCCACAAACAAGTATCCAACCCCCATGGTGGTTTTCCTCTTTTATTGCTTTTACATAAACACTCTTTCATTTCTATATAGTAGCACAGACTGCATGAGATTGTCCTAGAGATTTATAATACTTTGCTACATTAATTCTACCTTCTACTATCTGCCGAGAAGCACCCCCACATCATGATGCTGACACCACCATGCTTCAAGGTGGGGAGCATTGAGAGGAGTGCTTGTGCAGGCTCTAGTCTAGAGCGTCTAGTCTGTTGGCCAAAAAGCTCAATTGTGGTCTCATCAGACCAAAGAACCTTCCTCCAGTTGACTTTAGAGTCTCCCACATGCCATCTGATAAACTCTAGTATAGATTTAAAATTAGCATTTTTAAACAGTGGCTTTCTCTTTGGCACGCGACCATAAAGCTTTCCCTGGTGAAGAACCCAGACCACAGATGTATGCACAGCCCATCTCATCCACTGAGGCCTGTAACTCCTTCATGTAGAGCAATGTGAACCAGTCATAACATGTACATGTGAATCTGTCTGCTTCCAAGTCAAATAAAGTTGTTTTGAAGTCATTTACTGAGATCAGGTATTGAACATTCTGCCAAAGTTTCAGTTGATTCAAAGCAAACATGGTAGCATACTTAAACAGCCCTTTTCCCATATCAGTATGTGTCATATGCCTCTCTATGTCCCTTGTGTTTTGTTTCTGTTGTTTGTTCCCTTCTCCTTGTGTCTCTTGTTTACCCGGTTTGTCTCCCTCTCTTTGCATGTATGTCTATCCGGGTGTGACACTCCATCCCCTTCTGCTGCCTATTCCCACACATACCTGAGATTCAGTGGAAAATCAACCCCAGTTTGTTCAGTTCGCTAACATGGTACTAACACTAAGGCCCACTCTACTCCAGTTTAGTCAGCTCTAGTTTGTTCTCGTTTCCAGTCAAGTAACCCCGTTGTCTTTCTGCCTCAGGTTCACTCGTTGTTTTCTGCAAGCTTCAACCAGAAGTGGCTGCTTCAGTCTGCACCACCTGCTTCTTTCTTCATGCCACTTCTGCATTGTATCAAAGCCGCCTGCCACATTTTTCACCACAACACTCAGGCTATCCAGCCAGAAACCTCTCAATGCATCCCACTTTCTTGGGCCTTCACTGCTTGCTTGCCAACCCACCACCCTCCTCATGGGAATCATCCCCATGCCTTCTCCTCTGCAATTTCTAAGAAGATATTGTTGAGATAAACCTGATTAATCTTAGCTCTGCATGTAGGTCCATCTTTTTCTTCTTCTTAGGCAAGTTCTGGAAGCAAAGACAATAGTTCCCCATATCTTTTGACAGATATCGATCCATATAAAAAAAAAAAAAGACCAATGTAGTTGCTATCAGCTAAACTTACTTTTATATTTAAATTTTCTCAACTTAATAATTTAAGTCAGTAAGTTCACATAGGAATGTCAAGCTCCAAAGAGAGGACATGCAGAAAAATTCTAATTTGGGTCTCACTGCCAAAAACTGCCGCAGCACTCCAGAGATCTTTCGCATCCAAAAAGGAAGATGTATCCTTCAGGCATTTTTTTTTTTTTAGAAAACTTGTCGATGTGTCCGTTGAGGAGATGATTCAGTGGTGGGTTTCACACAAATGTACGGACATGTTTCCATCAGTAAATATGCACAGCAAATCTAGAAACATGAAGCAATAATTAGGCAAATCCCCCTGCAACAACAAATTACTCTCTGTATGCTCTGACAAAACAATTCTCAGATTTCTCAGGATCATCAAATCCTTCCCCCCAAAATGTTTGGCTTCAGGACATGGGAATTTATGAGAAAAACAGTGGCGATTACATAACAGGCTGACGAGCCCCATTTCTTCTGTCTGCTGCACTGTGCATCTAATGAAATAACCGGTGTTTCGGTATTTAACATTTATATAGGCGAGCAAGTCGGGACAGAGGGCAGGGAAGGTAACAGATCTACCCAACAAAAGGACCTGACAGAGCCTCCACAGGGGAGGGGAGACAGCACTAGTATCTGTGTACCCTGGTGCATGGACAACACACACATTTAGAGCTTTTTGCCCCCAGGCACATGATGACATTTCAGCACCTTACTCAGACAATACCCCTGCAGTGCTTCTTGCCTATCACAGCTCCTTTGTGTGAGGATTGTGTGTACGTACGTGCACATATGCTATCCGTCTGACTGTCTCCAAGCACCTGTCTGCTCATCAGACCTCATTCTCTTCCCATTCTGTCCCTTCTGTTCCCTCGTTTGTTTTTCTCCGTGTTATCTAACAGTATAGCTGCTCGTGTTGTGCTGTGAGCCGGCTGAAACAGGAAATGGCCAATATAGAGGGATGAACGACAACCCGTTCCCACACTCCTACCCAAACATGCCGTTATTGAGCTGTAATGCAATTATCCAAGGAGTGGGGAGAAATTAGCTAGCAGTTTAGTGCTAACTCAATGCAGTGGATGTTGGCATGTTTGAACCAGCAGAATACAGAGGAGGCAATAATAACAACTGCAGGTGGAGGATGTTATGTAAGCCGAAGGGAGGGCCAGAGAAACACTGGGATGTCGGGGTTTCTTTTTGTTTGCTTGTTTTGTTCTGCCTGCACTCATCATTTGGAGTGCTGCTTTAGTGATACACACATTGTTTGTTGTCAACCACGCAGTCGGCGGATTGGCAAAGTAAATGGATATCAAAGCCTATTCACCAGTTTCTGTTGTTCAGCTTTTCTGTTGAATAAATCTGGTAGCAGCCCTGTAAGTGTAGCCGTTTCATTCCGTCTTCCTGCACACCTGAGCTAGCCGGCCTTTCAGCACAATAGACTCCACCTTTCAATCTTTATCGGGCGTTATCGCAGGGCGTACGCCTGGGTGGGGGTGGCAATGTCAGTTAAGAGCCGGCGGGATGAGATTGGTTTCCCATTTCATGCTTCCTGCCATCTCTGTTGCTATTATATTGAAATTCATGAACATATACTGTATTGGAAAAGGGACACAAAAAGAAATGCACACATGCACAGTCAGGACGCGAATTTCCTCCACCCAACCAACACCCACCACGCCAGATTTGATAAAATCATTATCACCAGCCATGCGAGTAGAGCTGATGAATAATGTATGCACTGCTGGGCTACAATGGTATATCCCTTCTGGCCTGCTACCTTTCTCTTCGAGTCTCTTTAGCTACTGGTTCTTCTTTCCACTGCTTAGGGTCGTATCAGCTAATTCCTGGCTAGCACTATTACAGCTTCCATTAGCGTGGATCACCACTATATATGCAGCGGTATGTGCACAAAGCACGTGTTGATCACATATAAGCACAGACACATGGGCACACACCACGCAGAAAAAATAAAATAGACAGGTATACAGGAAGACATTGCTCAATAATAGTGACTGACAGGAATAAAAACTGAAAAATAAGCAGGCATCAGGTGTTAGACTGCACCCCACCATGATCAACACTGGGAAAATGTGACATGCATCAGGCGTAATGTCATGATGGACAGTTTGGGTTTGACACGATGGGTGAGATGCCAATTATTCCCTATCATACGTGGATATGCCTTCCTCTGTGGTTCCTCACCCAACATACAGCCACATACAGGTAGTGCTGTGGTACTCATCCACCATGCTTAGTGTTCAATCTGTCTTGAATTTGTCTCGACTTTTTTGACAAATGTCTTTGTCTCAGCTAATATTAAATGATAATTAATTTTGGATATGAGGCAGATTTACACTTGCACAGTTGTATTTTAAAGTAGATTGATTCTGGTTCACTATCGTCAGCTCCAAAGGCCATATATGCAGCAAGTTGATGTTAACATTTGCTAATGGGCCAGAAGGATCTTTATCTTTAGACTGCAAGGTCACATAGCACATTAGCCCAAAACTGTAACTGTAATGAATATTCATGTGGGAGAAGTTTGTTCATTACGCAGAAACATTGTATATTGTGCTGGTGGTCATTTGCACGCCACTATTCATTCTTAAGTATGCTTTTAAAGTGCAGAGAGATATGACCTTCAGCCCTGTGAGTGTGCTGTCAGAAAAAAGAGCTGGTTATTTACATCATGGATGTGTCTGATTCTGAGCTTTGCTGTCTGATCACCACATATTGAGCGTCGGCACGGAGTGGTTAAATCTGACAGACACGGTAGAAATGTATCTAAGTGATGCCATAAGCGAGAGAGGGGCTCAGTGTGATAGTGGGAAGGCACTGATGGCACAGAGCCAAACATAACATAAAGTATGTAATGCACAAGAAGTGATGCTTTTCTCATTAGCAACCTAGATGAGTAAGAAAATCGGATTCAAGCAAAGGGTAACACCAGTACAAATTCTGCTGACCATATAGTTTCACATGAGAATGATTGTCTGTTTTTGCCAGGCAAGATAATGTGCCTCCAAATGTAATTTAATTTTTTTAATTATTCTGGCTGGTTACCTCTGGTCAGGTTTAAGAAGGTTAGATGTATGTTGACAATGACAAGAGGTCACTTGACTCTAGAATCTAGGGCTGTATTTAAAACCGCTTGCTACATATTTATGATAATACTGCATACCATATATTACCATAGTACACAACGTTAACTCGACTTATTTTGCAGATTGCTAGGACAGGTTTAGCTGGTTTCCAGTTTTGGTAGCTATAAAAATCTGGATGATGATCATTCTTTCAAAGATGAATGGTTACTTACGTAATGCCTGTCTGACGACTGGAAGGGACCAGATTCACCGCTTAACTGTTACATAACTTAACTGTAAGTGAAACATGGGTTTAAACTAGTTCTCCTGGTATTTCTGCTGCTTTGGCAGTATAACGTTAAATTTGCTTCAGTACAACTGAGCGCCTTTTTTCTTACAGTATATTTATGTCAATTCAGTCTGGTTTGGTCTTATTGTGAACATCCTGAATCAGTATAAAATCCGTACTACATGCTACTTTTTGTATAGTTATAGTACATGTTTACACAGTATAGTTTTTGAATGCAGACTGTTAGTAAGTGGAGCATAGACTGTACATGTGCAGGTTTAATCACGCGTCACAGTTAAAGTAATCTGTGTGTGCTTGCCATGAGTAGAGCTGTCGTCATCATGAAATTTACTTGACAATTAACTGTCTCACAAATAATTGCCGTCAACAATTTAATTGTCTTTTTCTGCCGTTCCTTTTGTGCCATAAGCATCACTAGCACCTTCAATCACTTGTCAAATAATTGCAAAACTGCCACAGGCCTAGCAATGTGTGTGCATAGTCTTTAAAATAAAAATGAAAGGAATACAAAAAAACAGGAAAACCCTACATTTGATACACAAACAAAAAAGACAAATTGTTCTATTTTGTTGGACTTTGTTAGACTTTGTTTCTTCCTCTGTGCAGCTGCCAGGCAACTAATTGAGTGGCTCCTGAGAAGTTACGTTAGAGCAAGACTGAGCAAGATTAGCTGTTTCCCCCTAAGCATTACTTTTGTGTGTAAAGCAAAATTAACTTCATGTTGGCAATGGATTTACACTTAGCATAGAGATACAGTATCAGAGTGGTATTGATTTTTTCATGTAAATATCAGCAAGAAAGTGAATAAGTATATTTTTCCAAAAATTCTGAGTTTTTCTTTGGGGTAAAATTTGTGTGTACCAATGTTTCAAAGATGACCGCAGCTACTTTTTACTGTTTTACATTCTACAAACAGTTGCAGAATCAGGTCAAGATAAGCATACAAAAAGGAAAACACATGTATAAATGACCTGTCATGGTGTAAATGCTAGACTCCAGATGTAAATTCTTTATTCCCTTATGAAATGAATGGGTCGTGTTACAGTCGGCTCACACATCAATACTAATAAAGCACTCACTCAAACGTACTGGCAACAATGTTCCACCATAAATCAGACAACACATTGAAGTTGCAGGTGCTCCCCCAATCACAGCACAAACAAATCCTTCCCCTGGAGACACTACAAAATTAAAACCATACCAAAGTCATTTACAGTATATGTCTGAGACAAACAGAAGCATAAACAAAACAAGTTGGAGCTATACAGTCAGCACTACTTTATTTAAGACATAATGTCCAATGTGGGGTTTAAATTAAGACTGAAATAGGCAGCAACGAATGCACGTCTTTCCAAAGGCAGAAAAAATAGTACTTAAAGTATCCTGCATGAGTCAGCAGAGATGTAGAGGCTTTGTACTAAGCCCTCCAACAGCCAACGAACCAAGGATTTTGACTAATTACCGCAGAGAAGTCTATTGTATCCACATGTTAATCCATTAAAATATCCTATGAAGAATACGTAGCAATGAATGAAGAGAAAATGTATCTTTAAAACTGTTTAGGCAGGATAAACTCAAATCAACACCCAAAAATGGATCAAGACCAAGTCACAAACGTCAGTGCCAAGTCCCATGAGAGTAATATCCACACACACTTGTTTTCCCTGAGAGAAATAGAGGATAAAGAGGATGGGCTGAGAAAGAGGCATCACTCGGCACTCGGCATGTTTGGCAAGCCTAATCAGCATCACTGAGAATCAAACGTAATCAGCAAGTATCAGATATAAAGCCTCCATACATAATGGTACCTTCCAGATGAGTGGAGTAAATGCATGGTATCATACTCACCAATCATAATCCCCTTTAACATAAACAGGGAGCTGCAATAATTAGGGCGCCGCATTCAGAGATGATTATCTGGAATACAAGCACATGGGAGGGGTGGGAACGCTGCATGTGTCTGTTTTGTTTTCATGCTAGCTTACCTCAGCTCTCTTATTCTCTGATTCTCATTTGCAGAGAAATGAACAGTGAATGGCAGCAAAGGAATAAAAAAAATGTGGGTGTTTGTGCAAGTGGAGAAGCAGTAAAGGATGCAAGAGAGGAAGAGTGAGCGACAGAAAGGGCTGTATGGTGCTCAGATGGCTGCACACACGACGCACAACCTCCTGACCTTGTCACAAACTCATGAGCGCAAACTGCACAGCCCATTTCATTATTCACACACACACACAGACAGACAGACACACACACACACTCTCAGACCATCCTGCTCTTTTGTTATTTAAGCACGCTCCAGACACATCAGACACATAAGCTCAAACCCTTATGGGGCTGCAGCCTCGAACATCAAAAGACTTCACTGCTCATCAGAGACTCTTGGACGAGGATGGAAATGGATTCTGACGTGGCATCCTGGAAAAAACACTGGCCCTAAGCTTTGATATCACATGTGATGCTGGCCAGTAAAGAAACACACTTGTGCGTGTGAAATAAGTTAAATATCATGAAACCATATCTCAGCTCTATAGTAATAATAGAAATATTGTTCATTTTTGTAATTGATGATATTTATGGGACACAAAACCACAAATGTGAACAGAATGATAGAGTAATGAGATTCCCTCTATTTCAGGGATGATTTTTACCCATAAAGCCCCATAGCATGCTAACATGCTAAACCTAAACAGTGGACATGGTAAACATTATATCTCATCTTAACATCAGCACGTTGCTATTGGGAACATGCTGACATTAGACTCCATTCCAAAGTACAGCTCTGCCGAAATACAGCTTAACTATAGTGACTATAATACAGTTAATAGAGCACAAGGGCTTCAAATTTTCTATCTCTTACCCTCCTCCATTTTTTACACACACGCATCTCACTACTCGTTTAACAAATCTTCATATATGGGTTGTATCCAGGTCAAGCAGCAGAGACAGAATTAGTTTCTTTGCTTGTCTGCCAATTGTGCTTGTCTCATTACATCTGTGACACACAGCCATCTCAAATCTACATCATTTAGCCCCATTCAGTAGCACTGAAACTGCAAGCTGGCACAGTAACACACAGTTGAAGGTATAAATGATCAGAATGAATATAAAGGTCAGCAATGCAGTCACAACATTTGTACGCAATGTAATTGTATGACTGTTCTAAGGCCATGGTTCTCTGCCAGAAGGTAGTGGTTTGCTCCATCTGGGTTGGGGGTGAGTTGCTGCCTCCAGTGAAGGAGTTTAAGTATCTTGGGATCTTGCACACATGTGAAGGGAAAGTGGAGCATGAGATGGCATCAGCAGAAATGTGGGCATTGCACCAGACCATCATGGTGAAGATGGAGCTGAGCCAGATGGCAAAGCTCTCAGTTTACCAGTAGGTCTTTGTTCCACCCCTCAGCTATGGTTATGAGCTCTGGAAAAAGACCAAATGAATGAGATTGTGGATACAAGTGGCCAAAATGAGTTTTTGTCCACAGGGTGAGGAGCTCGGACATGCAGAGGAGCTTTAAGTACAGTCACTGTTGCATGTCGAACAGAGGAAGTTGAGGAGGTTTGGCTGATCAGGATGCCTCCTGGGTGCCTTCCTGGATGGATGGATGGATGGATGGATGGATGGATGGATGGATGGATGGATGGATGGATGGACGGATGGATGGATGGATGGAAGGATGGAAGGATGGAAGGATGGATGACAGTTATTTCCACGTTTTGCACCTATTGTTATAAACGATAAGCCTCAATAAATGCAATGTATAGCTGGGAAACCTTGGGGTCTGGCATCCACATAAATCTCATGACACAAAGGTACCACCCACTCCCAGATGGCAGTAGCTCCCCCCAGCAGAACACACTTTTGCCATGCCACATAAACTGTTCATGAATGGCTCAAGGAACTCAACTAAAAGCCTCATCCTCTAAACTACTTAGATTACCAATCACATCGACCATCTGCAGGGTGTTAGGGAACAAGCCCGATCCACTGAGGCCCACCCCACACCACAACATCTCAGTACCAGACACCACACAACACCTCCAGATGACCTTTGTCTATACTGGTCCAATGCCATTTTGGTACCACAAATGTGACTTACACAATATTAAGCAGATGATTTATTGTTATTTCTGATCAGTGTAAATGCAAAGCACAAATTTACGTTGCTTAATACAGATGAAATAAGTTATTTTCCTCCTCAAGCATTTTTATTTATCGGTTTACATGATAAACACTAATACAAAGCTGACAGTTTCTTCCCAAAAGGATAAATAAGAGCAGCATCTTGCTACTGAACTCATCCGACTGAGCCGTAACATCACAGCTTTAAACACAGCCACCGCTGCGTCTACTGAGTTTCAGCCACTTCAGCTGAAAGTTGACAGCCCCGGGGAAAAAGGGAGGGAGGGAAGAGAAAATGGGAGATGAGGTTAAGAGGTTGAGTGTGGGAAAAGGAGGGGAGGAGAGCGAAGACGGGATTAAAGCATCAGAAGGTATAGTGTTCCTCTGAAAGATGACGGGCTGATGGCTGCTCCCACAGGACCGAGTGGAAGAGTAATCCCACCAAATGGAAGAGTTTAACAGTTACCACCCACAGAGAGAGATACACAGAGACAGAGACGAGACACAGAAACACAGACACATGTACAACATTTTCTACATGAGACAGCCAAGTTGATGTAGGGCATTGTGACAACAGAGATGCCGCACATAACAGGCTGTACAAAGACACAAACTATTGCAAAAATACTGCTAATGAATTGAAAAGATGTGTGCATGCTCCCATGTCATGTCATATTTTACACTCATGTACACATTTTATGGTAAAGTAGCATAGTATTTTTTGAGAATGTGTGTACTACACTAACACAAAAATATCCAAATTTGCACAAGCAGAATGCAGAGGTGGAAGATATTGTGCAGTGGGGTGTCAGATGTCCACACCTGACACCCCACTTCACCTTCCTCTGAAGCTTTCTGTGTACATCAGCTAAAACCAAGAACCACTGTGAGCTGCTCTGAAAAAAAAAAACAAAAACAGGACAGAGTGTTTCGCTGTTCTCTCATGTCTGTAGCAGATTTGGAAGTGTGTCACCCTGCTAACACATCAGTGCTTTGCTAGGTTTATGCTGCGTTAGCTGGCAAGCACAAATAATTAAAAGCACAAATGGCCAGAGAGAGGCAGACAACAGGAGGGAGAGAAGGATGGGATTTAGTGACGCTGAAAGATGCTGCCAAGCTAGTTTAAGCTCAGAGAAACCCCCAAATAAGCTTCCAGATACTTCATACTTCATCTGGCTATTTGACTTTAGAAATAAACAGACAAAACTTGTTAATCGCCCGTTTGATCCTCACTAATTTTGTCAACAAATGTCTGAAAAGTGCCCACATCCCAAATATGTACCATTGTTTTTGTGATACATGGTGAAATATAGGACTTCTACATAAATATTTTGACAAAAACAACAAGGTATTGATTTACTAGTATTCTCCTATATGTATTAATTTGATGCTTGTTCTGTTGATGACATGTTTAATGTATTAATGTATTGTTTCATTAAGTGCTGCCATTATGACACACATTATAGATCTTCATAAGTAATGTTTGCATTTGTCAAATGAGCTTTTTCTGTAGTTAATACACTATTTCAACAGCCGATCTGCGCTGAATTAGTGTTTTAGTTAATTGATTTTCAGTCAGTCGATGTAAATGGAAAACACTCGTCATATTTCTTAATTTTGCACCATCATAAACAGACACGATCTCTCCACACACACATACACACACACACACACACACACACACACACACACACACACACACACACAGGTATCCATTACTCTCAGTCATGTGACAAGAATGGATGCTGACCTTTGGATGGGTGAGGTGAAGCAGAGGAGGCTTGTTCCCCATCTCATTAAGCACAAACTGTTTGTTGAGTATGGATGATGAGTATGTTTCCCGAATGAGTGACAAAGTGCTCTTCTGACGACCTGCTCCATTCTTGCTGGTTTCAACTGATTAATTGAGCAAAAAATTAACACACAGCTTGAGCAGGCAAATGGCTCTGGGGTCACAGTTAATGAGCAGCTATTGATCCTGTTTAAGGGCATCCATGTGTACCACAGCATTTAAGATGAACCACTATCCACAGGTTTAAGTTAAAACTTTTAACCCTAATGGTATTCACATTTGAATCTTCATTTGCATATAAACAAGCTCTTTTAGAAATAAATCCTCGCCTTGGAGGATTTTCGTGTAGTGAAGATTGGTCTGTAATTCACACATATTTGCTCAATTGCACTAGCAAGGGCCATGTGACAATGATGCGAGTTTACTGGTTTAATGAGGAAAGGAAGTATTGGTTAATGGGAAAGCACAATGGAGGACAGGATGGATGGGGAAGCTGATCTGGGACATTTTACTTGAGAGGTTTGGGAGAAGAGACTGAGGGAGGGGTTATCTTCTCAGGTGATGGTTTCACTGACAAAGCTATGGAACCCAGACTGTGTCTAAAAAGTGGGAAAAAGAAAAGAAGGGAAGAGGGGATGAATGGATGGGAAAAGGGATGTTAGGGGTAGCGACAAGTTAGGAGGTTGGGAGAAAGGGATCAGGAAAATGGGACAAACAGTGCTGGATTGGTTAACCAGGCCTAAGTATGCCGAACATGTAACTAGAGGAGTGTTTGAGGCGTTGTCCTGCTCCTGAACCTCAGATAGCAAGTTAAATCATTTAGTAAGCTCTGCAGCGAGCTAAACACTCCTCCAGTTAAGGCTGAAAACTGCTGTAGACTGGCACAAAAGATTGTTAGAGTAAATGAGTAACTGTAAAAACAGTGTCAAACAAAAACATGCAATACCAGTGATTACAAATCAGAAAAAATGATTCTCTTAACCAAATTTAGACCAAAACTATTGTAAAAATGAATGTTTACAATTACAAGGAAGTTGGATTTAGATGCATTTACTGTAGATGCCATTTTAGTTAAATTGTGTCAAGAAGAGATAATTAATCAGTAAAAAAAAAAAAAAAAAAAATCAACATTAAGTTCCTAAATAAAATGCAGCACAGTAACTAATCTAATTAAGTTGAATAGATTTAAAAAATCATTTTAGGCTGACATTAATTCCTCAGAAGGTTGCATCAGCACAGCATCAGTTCCAGACAGCTACTGTCTAACCTGGTGCAAAGGGAATCTAAATTCTTAGTCATATATTAACAGTCACAAAACAGCACTTTTTCCTGTATAAACAGATATTGCTGTATGGAGCAACAGAATGCTCACCTTCCACCAACCAGCTGCTGGTGGAAGAATCACTCTCACACTTACCTCCTCTCTGTGATTGCAGGTGTCGCTGTCGCACCTCCTTCGGCAACATGAGTTCAATTAAAATGGGTTAATTGCTGTCCAGGACTGACAAGACTGGAGGCACAATGAGTAATTAATATGATGACTTTAAACACCGGCGGCAGAACAGCTTCACCTCCACCTGCACATACAGACACATAAAACAAGCAACCTTGAGTAATGGTGACCAACATCTGTGGGAGAACAAGGAGGAATCTCAGCAGGAAACATAGACGACATATAAAAATAACCATAAAATTACAGTATTATGGCTTATACTTGTGAAAATTGATATAGCATGAACATATTGCATCTAACTGCTTAGGGTGCTGACTAATTTACAGTAGATAAATGGAGCTTGATACATAGTGGAGATCAATCGCTATTGCTAATGAGCACCTATTATTCCAAAGAATAAATGAGATCCAGCACTTGGAAGAAAATAAAATCGACATTGCAATAGAGACAGTTTGTAGACTTCCACGAACTATGCCATACTGTGTCTTTTCTAGAGTTGAAATGAGTAGTAAGTAGATTGACAGAAAACTAACTGCTCAAGTTGTTTTTCAGGCAAAAGTGGCAAAAATGAGTTGGTTCCAGCTTCTCAGATATGAAAATTGTGAATTGTTGTCCTTACAAAAACTCCCAAAATGTGTCATGTATATCCAGTGACATTGTAACAGGAATACTCAGTATTTTTATCTCTCGATTTTATAGGTCAAACGATTAATTGAGAAAATAGTCAGCAGATGCGGCCCTGGTCTTCTTCTTACGGTTTAGAATCTCTGAACATACTTTACTTCCCAAAAACGTTTCACAAGTAGATGAATAATTAAGCAAAACATGGGGTGAAGTGTATAATTCGGGGCTGGGTATTTCAAAAGAATGCAAAATATGCGCATATTAGCACAGTAATTTCCTCCTTCATCTCAAAGAGTGTGGGGGTCAGAGCTGAGACTCGTTCTATTATCTGTAATGGACAGAAAGGAGAACGGAAGAGCTGAAGAAAAAGCCTGGGAGGGAAGCAGATCTGGTCTGTCTATGGACAATGTGGAGTTTCTATTCTCTGCGAGGAGCAATAGGGACCCTCTCTTCATCTTTCTTTCTGCTCACTTCCTTCCTCCTTTCCCTCCAGCCTTCTCCTTCGCCCTGACAAAAAAGAGGAGTGTGTAGTTCTGCTGGGAACTGCAGAACACTTCACACCTGTGCAGCACATCTCACACACTCGTATGAGAACTTTAAATGGAAATCTCACATACATACGCACAAGTGCACACTGTAAGGAAGAAAATAATTGCAGAGGCATGTAATCTGTGCTGGTGTGTCTGTACAGAAAGGTCACCTTGAAGACAGTAAACATGTCTGCTGTAGGTTTAGTGCAAATAAACACTGATATATTATTCTGATCAGACCCCTGAACAGAACGTAGAGTTTCTCTGAGCTGGGAAACACCTTTTCAAGCTGGCAACGTTGGGCAAACTGCCTTGCTCTCTTTATCTTGTTCACTACTTGCTGTTTCTCTAACTCCCTGCTACATATTTGCTTTGATAACAGTTGAATAGGGAATGAATTTACATAACGGAATCCAGAGTGTGTCTGCAGGGGGAACATTTGCATGAATGGACTCTGGGGAACAAAGAAGTGGGGGACAGGAGGGAAGAGGCAATTCAAAACTCATTCGATTCAATTTATATATGTAAAATATGTAGATGAATACTAATATAACTGCAGTATTTCTCACATGGCCTCTTTAATACAGATGTCATGTTAACTAATGGCATTCCCATCGGACTGAGTTGTATACATGGTATTTTGTGCTAATTATCAGATGATGGCATGTAATTTAAGACTGTAAGCATTGTCTACATGAGTGTGTTTGCAAACTGAAGCCATCTTTTGCTCTAATACAGCCTCCGAATCTTGTTTTAGATAAGCAACTGACTATTGAGTTTCATTTTACCACTATTCAAAATTGCTCATCTGACCAACTGTCCAAATATTCCATTTACAATTATATAAAACAGAAAAAAAAGTAAGCAATGTTTGCTTGATGATTAATCTGTTGTCAGAGCGATATGTTTAGGACATACTGAAACACACAATGATATAATACTAACTTTATATATATATAGCAAATTCTATTTTTTAAAAAAAGCTTCGAATGTGCTTTGACTGGCATAATTAAAAAGAAGATACTCTAGAAGAAAATATTGCAACAACAACAAAAAAATAGTCAAGGCAAACAGAAAAAAATACCAAAGAACAGTGGAGAAACAGAGTTAAAAAATTAATCAATGTTAAATTTATAGAATAACCATCAATTTATACAAATACAGTAATTAAATCGACATTAAATGCCACAGCAGAGTAAAAGAGAGTAAAAGAGTTGACATCTCATGAAAGAAAGCCGGTAAATTGGTTTTAAGAGGTGATTTAAAAGAAGACTCTGATTCTGTAGCCTTATCTCCTCAGGTAGGTCATTCCAAAGCCGAGAGACCCTGATGGCAAAAGCTTGATCACCCTTAGATTTAAGCCTCAACTTTGGAACAGTTATAAGGGCCCAACCTCAGGATCTAAGGCTGCAAAGTAGATCAAATAGGGTCACCATTTCTGCTACATAGCTTAGAGCCGACCCCAACAAGCTTTAAATGTGACTAATAAAATATATTCTAAAATAATCAGGTAAATAATCAGGTAGTCAGGGGAGGGAATCCAGGATTTGTGTCGTGATCTGCTGTTTGTTGGAACCAGTAAAAAGCCTAGCTTAGCTAATATACCAAAGACATGCATTATTTGAATAGCATTTACAAAGTTGGTATAAGATTATGCAATAGCTCGATAAAAAAGCAGTCATAAAGTTCAGCTTACATAAATTGCACAACATGTCAACATTGACTGTGATCCAGTTATGTGATATTCCTACCAAATACCATTCACAAGTTGGATATAGAAGCTTCTTTGGAGGTCAAACATCTGGTAAGATACTTCATTGCCAAATATCCTCCTCATCATGCTGAGCTCCCTGCCTTCCTAATCAGTACTGAAGATCCTGCAGCCTTTCATCCAAGCAAGAACAATAAGCACTTCTTGAGTAAAGGTGAGAGTTATGGTCGTGCAGGGTTAGCAGTTCACTGAGTTCAGAGGTCAAACCCCTAGACTGCTGTTTGACCATGGATGAGAACAGGGTTGTAATGTGTTAAATTGGCCTTTGAATCCCTTCGGAGTCATTTTCACATAACCTACACACAGTTTAGTCATGTCCTACACCCTGCTGAGGCTGGTTCACTATTGCCTATTAAATGGAGAGCATAAAAGGATATTAGCAGTATAAATAACTGAAGGAAAGCAAATAAAACGAACATAAAAAAAAAAGAGAAACTAGCTGGTAAATTTCAGCACCTCAGTGTTCAGGGGCTCCCCTCTTGTGATCCCATGACACACCTCTCAGGGGTCAGAGGTTAGGTCATAGGGGTCTTGTAATTAGCCTGTCTACCAACCAACCATGTCTCATAGGACGGGCACCATTTATGGCATCTCACCCCTGACCTATGGCTCCTAGTCTCTAAAATATCCCCGCAATGTCAGTGGTAGACAGTGTACCGGAAGGTGAACTTTCTCCCCAGAGAACAGGGGAAGGTCACAGGGGAGTGACTCCCAATACCTCAATGGGAGCATTCAGGCTAGTGTGCAGAAAAGGTTTCTGGATTCATTTCAAAACGAGCATCTCCGTGCATGCAGGGTTGTATCTCAAGAGGGTAATTGTACCCTTAATCACACAAGCCTTAATGCTATCTGCCTGGCTTAGAGGAACTGCTCTGTGGTTGCAATTTAATTCCATCCTGAATTAAGAGCAATTTTGCCTCCATCACGTTTGTGAGGAAACCACAGATCCAAAAGAGCTTTTCATTTTCTGTATTGATTGATAAGCATAAAAATGGAAAAATACTCCCCCTCAGACAACACATTGATGAGCTCACAGATGATCCGAAACATCACAACCACTGCCAGATAGGCAGGACACCTTCTGAGTGTCTTCTAGGAAAGTGCAAGCTGTGGTGGGTCAGGGCTGTTTTGGTGGCATGTAAAGGGCCAACAGCGTATTACTCAGGTCTGGTCATAATGTTTAGCCTCATCTGTCCAGTACCTACAGTATGCAGCTTATAAACAAGTAAAAGCCTGTCCAAGATGTTCTTTTGGAGTTCTTGGCCATACTGAACACTGCGACCCTGGGGGGAAAACAGTAAGCAACCTCCCCCAGAAATGTGACCACAGTGGTTCTTGTCAGGAGTGCTTCAGAGCACAAAGCTGGATGCTTAGAGGGGGAAAAAAAATAAATAAATCAACCCTTTGACTGCTTCACAGACAAAGTACACCTACTCACAGACACACAAACACTCATGCCAGTGAAGTGCACTTTCCTTTGCTTATGTAACTTGGTTGAAAAGGAGAACCTCCACCTCTGAGTCATCTTTCTGTGAATACCAGAAGGACAGCCTTGCCAACACCCTAGTGTTACTGTGCTGATGTGGGTGTGGGGCATTGGTGAATAGCCTAACATTATTTCCCTTTCATTTTAATACGATGCACACACAAAAACTGTATAACAACAAAAGCATTGGATCCCGTAAAACTGGTTCATCTGTGCTTTTGGGAAGAGCACGCATGCATTGTGCATAACCCTGGTGTAATTTAAAAGTAAGAATACACCTTAAGCATTACCTTTCACCTGTAAACTTGTGGTTCACACAGAGCTTTAAGCTTTATCTAAGTACATTTTATAAGTTTTGCATGCTAAGATTTTACTGAATTTGAAGAACTGTGCTTACATATGCACAATACCAAAGTTAGAACTTGCATGTTGCAGATATAAATTAAAAATCCAATCCAATAAAGTCCGTCACATAGACCACATGTGATACACAAAGTAGGGACATGCTGATTATTAATAAAAAGCCAGTATCATCCTGACATATGACTTCCAGTATGATCTTTAACAACAGCTGGCAAGACAGCGCCCATTGTCTTTCTTATTCTATTCTGTTTGTTTCTATTATGTTTTTTGCTTTCATACTAAGCTTTGTTGGACTCTCCTGCTGTCACGACCCCTTTACTTCACTGTCAGCTGCATTGGTAGTCTCTATTATTCATCACCTCCACTCCCAGGCTATTTATACCAGCTTTTACAGCCAGTCTGTCTTTCTGCTCTGCTGGCTGCATCTGTCCACACTAATACAGCTACTTCAGCTTACAGTTTTGAGCTTCCTTTGAACTGGGCTTGAAAAAGCATCACTAAAGGTACCCAAACACAATTCAAAAGACGTGCACATGTGCATTAAGTGACCAAAACCTTCTGCACAAAAGAAGAATGTGTTTATGTGGTATTGTGAAAGGCTGTACTTTCTGTTTAAAAACAATATAAGGGACATTGTAAGGTTAAAACCAACGTTTTGCCATCACTGATAATGCTGATGAGAACAGGCAAACCCCTGGCAATTCTTAAAACATGCATATTTTAATTTTATTAGAAAAGCATAGAGAGAATGTGCTAGTTTTTATTCAGGACTGTCAAAAAATCCTCTTCAAAGTAAAAAATTTCAAGCAGTACATTTACGACAAAGTAGAAAGCAGAGCAAGAGAAATGTTATTGCCACATACCAGCAAATTTCAACACGCCTTGTAACATATATGATTATTCCACTGCACATTTTCAGAGCTAAACATTTTATGTATGAATTTACACACTCTGCAGTTTGCCTCTGGATTGCTCCGCAGGATATTAACTCCACTTGAAGAGCTTCCAATCTCTCATTTTTCCCAAGAGTAAAGCACAGAGTCATGTCACTTCAAATGGGAGCATACGATTCTCATGAAAAAGGAAAGGCTTTTAGAGTGCCCAGTTTAAGCAGCCATGCACTGGCTGTCTGTAGGCACCCAGCTGTTCAGTTTACTGGATGGATGGATGAAGAACAGAGGCCAAGATTCCAATTTCAACCCAAAAGTTTCCAACCACAAGCTGTTATTTATACTTTAGTAGCCTGACTGAGATCTTCATGAAACTCAGTGTTTTTATGTATGGGCAACAGCAATTAATTTAAATGTTTTTTTCCAGTGTAGCACATAAAGGCCGGCATGATTTCTGGCTGGAGAGAAGCAATGGAAACACCATTAACTCTCCCAGCTACTGACATGCAATGCCACACTTCTGCAATGTATTTTTACTTTAGTTTTTTTGTCTACATCTTGATCAAAGGACAAAATATGATCTGATCCATCTGTGGCGTATCAGACGAGTAGTTATTGCAGTTTGAGTTATTAAGAGTAGGAGCGCCCTCTAGAGGAACATAGGGTCTAATACACAGTGCAGAAAAAAGCCAGTCAAAGAGATGAAAGCTCATGCTGTTAGGATCTACCAGGGACTCTGCCTGTAAATCCAGTAACATCATAAAATGACCTTATACTTAATTATTCTGATATTTGTTAGTCATTTTATTCACTCAGGGTTTGGTCACATGTCTAACATTAACATCAAGCCAAAATGCCTTTTTTCCTCAGACTAATGAACCATCTCTAAAGGTATTGGAGGTCTTAACCCTTTGATGCACAACGTGGGTCAAGTGATAATCATTTTCTTGACCCATGTTGTGTATCAAAGTTAATAGAAAATAAATGCCTCTTTCAACATGCTTTAAAACATTTATTTTTCTTACCTGTAACCAGGCATGTCTCTCTGGCAGGCTGAGGAGAATATCATGATTGAAAACCAGCCGTTGACGACACCATGGATGGATTACTGAGTCAGTCACTGGTCCTAGACTTTGTTTGAAGTGGTGGTTAACATTTCAAGCAGGTCAATTAAACAACCGCAAAATCTGCTCAAAATAACTGCAAACAGCCACAAAACAGTGACAACGAGAAGCAAACAACTGCAAAGATGCACAGAGACCAAAAAGTGATGCAAAATTGACCACTGAAAGAAATTCAAACGAGAAGAAGCCAATAGTCATAATAGGGATACAAAATGCACACAAATGAATGATAATTCAAAGCAAACAGAGACAAAGAGCAAAAACCAGCTCTAAGACATACAAAATGACCAATACCTAGAGCGCTATGGCGGGATGCAAACCCACCACAAAGACTCAAAGCAACTCAAATTAGATCAAAACCAAAACAAACAGATTCTAAAATAACACAAATAAATGAAAAACTGTACAAAGAGACTAAACAAGAGCAAAAAGACACAAAAGGTCCACACAGAGAAAAGCAACCCTCATTTCTAAATGCATCATTTGTTTGAAGTTGTCTCTTCCAGTCTGGTTCTCCTACATAGGACAGGTGAGGTCTCGTAATCAATCCATGCAGATACCTGCCAAATTTCTCAGCAGTGCTTGTTGTTAAACTGTATACTAAAATAACAAACACAAAATTCCTAAACTGTACACATTAATTGTCTGACAATTGAAGGGTACTTATGATTCCCCTGAAGGAGTTTCAATCTTCAGTAGCTCAGAAGGGAGAGACTGTTGCCTGTTCTTCACTAGTCAAAGTATAATGGGAGAGTGACAAAGAGAAAGCTACTGTTTGGGAAAAAAAAAAAAAAAGTTCATACTAAATCTCTAGTGGAGTTCATGGAAATTGTGTGTCAAACTGAAGTGAACTGGGAGATTTTTTTGGCCATCACACTAAACACTGCACACAGACACAAAAACACAACCCCACTGAGAAGCATGGTGGTGGCAACATCATGATGCTTCTCAGTGTACATTACACATGTACATCAAGGTGTTTTTTTTTTTTTTTTTACATTTTGCTGTTTGCCAACTCCAGACACCAGTGTCTCTCCATTGTCCCTGCAACTACACAAACATATATATATATATTACAATTGTGCGATTACTTCCAAGTGTTAACAAGTTTCGTGAAAAATGTAATCAGTTCTCAAAGCTTATTACACATATTTGAAAAACTAATTGAATATGTTTACATTACTTCTTAGTTTATTTTTCATTACTGAAGTATCCTTGAAGTAGGCATTGTGAGGATTTTTTATTTTTTTTTTTGACTGGTAGACTACACATTTGAGCTATTCACTCCCATTTTTCAATAAACAACTAACAAGACATGTGACTGTGCAGAGTACCCCATGAGTCCCATACTCACAGCTCCCACAATCTCTCAACTCTAGACAACCCATGTTTAAGGGATCTGTGCAAAACAAACAGAGAAAACAAAATACTGCTGGGACCCTGCAGCCATCAGGTTTCCATCAGGTACAGTGCACATTGTAGATAACTAGCTCCAAAACCAGCTGGGACCAGCCCTCTTCCAGTGGGTCACAAAATAATAGATAAAGTGGGGAGTTAAGAGGTGACTAAAGGGAAAGGAAAAAACCATAGTTTTTCTACACATAACTGTATACATTTTTGGGACATTTGTTTTTGCTTTTTAGTTAAATATGAGATAATTCTACCTTGTGGGTCTTGAACAGTTTCTAAAATTAAACAAAGAAACTTGAGGAGAAATCATTTTGGTGAAAGAGGTGCATGTCATTCACATCTTTACTTTGAAATGGAGTCCTTATTTGTAAGAGGTGACGAACTAGAAAGACTTAAAATGATCGCTTTGCAGGACAACCCAGCACTTACTGGATTAAAAAAAAAAAAAAAAAAAAAAAAAAGGTTGTTGGTGAAAGTGAACTGTACAAGCTAAACATAATGAAATAAAGCAATCAGGATTGGATTTTAACAGAGTCTAATGATTACATAATAACAGAATTTACTTGTGCTGCAATGCCAAATCATCAACATATTTGAAGGTTAAAAAAAAAAATAAAATACTAGAAGCACCTACCACAGTGAATCTGGCTTTTGTCCAATTTGTAATCCAGTTGTAGCTGGGTCTAAGACTTTAACATTTGACCTATAAAAACACGAGGGTGTTGCTCTTTGTACAAATAGGCAATGAGTGACCATATCAAGAAATGATCCGGTATCAGATAGTGGACGTTTTTATCAGGTGGTAAACATTGACGGCAAATATTAGTTACAAAGGAAACCAAGCCTATAGTATCTGCTAAGTAGAAGTGTAAAACTGACTGAAGGAGCCGTAGTTTTAAAAGAGGTGCAACAAATAGGATTACTGGTCCTGTGAAGTGCATGCATGAAAATTCAGAAGAATTTTTTTTTTTTAATAAATAAACAACATGAAACCAAATGAAGGAGTGACTAGAAGGTATCTGTAACTAAATATGTGCCATTTTCTTCATCAATACTAACAAATGGCTACAATCAGTTTATCCACGAGTAAACCATACCAATAAGAATCCAATCCTTCTTTCCTAAAATCACATGCAGCTTTTGTTTGTTAAACCTGTCTAACAACTCAAAACGTTAACCCTAGCAGAGGCCTACGATTCAAGGTCAGCTGCCAGACTTTGGAACACAAAAACTTAACTCTATGAATCTTACACAGTATTAAATGGTATAATAATCACACATGATTCAGATTAACTATTTATTTACTTTGTAAATTGTATACATATGCTATTTGTGCGTTACCAATTCTTTGGGACCAAAACTAATCCAGACATATAAACCCATACATACAACTGCCAACAGGAACGGACAGGGTGATAATATGGCTTATCTACTCTCTTGACTGGTCAACAAAAAGTCAGAGTATTGAAAAAGACAAACTGCCACATCAAGTAGCTATATTGGTCTTATTAAGTGCTTTAGGGAGAAAAGCTGTTTCCAGTGCTTCATGTTCTGGTGGATGGTTTACTGGGTGATACCAATGACTCCACAGGCCAGACGTCCACCTGCATTACCGGTCTTCAGGCTTTCTTCATTTCCTCCTTTTCCCAGGTCATCAGCCTTCTCGTGGATCTAATATAGAGAACAAACAAAGGGATTTCCATTAACAGCAGTTTATGGCTTAGAAAATGAATTTCAAGCCATATGGTCCCATATACTACACAATCGTTAAAGCTGTGACCTAGCATACTTGTTTCACAGACTTTGTTCACTGGATTTGAAATGAAAACTAATTGGCACTTGTTCTTACCACCATGGTTCTGCCAATGATGGAGTGCTGACCCGTGAGGGTGAGCATCTTGTCAGTAATGTTTATCTTGGCAACATTATCTGCTCCTGCAGTCACATTCCCCAGGTCTCCAACATGTCTGTTAACATTAATAAAGAAAAAAAAGCTTACATTAAACCAGTCTTAACAGCATACTTGTTCATCTAACAATAAAAGTCATTGGAACCTGCTCTACAAACAACGTCTGCAGCTCACTTTGACTGACGTAAGTATGAATAGACCAGAAAATTACCTACTAAAATTTTGAAATTAAAGACTTGTTAAGAGAACAGATTTTTGCAGAAAAGGTTTTTATTGTGCTGTGAGAAACAATCCCTCACCTCTCACTTGGGACCCAATCATATTCTTTTGGTGTAAGATCCACTAAAACTGAACTATGAGCTTTGCATTTAACCCGTTTTTCCATCACATTTGTGTCGTGTCTCACACTTCGTAATATATACACCTTTCTAAGAACAGACATTTTATCTTAAACACAGCTTCAAGTAATATAATAAAGCATTTTATATTGGGTTCATATCACTTAATTGTTCCAGAGGTGGAGAGACCGTCATTGGCCTCATCTGTGTTTTTCCTGTCATAAGCAATCAACATCACCACTATAAAAAAAAAAAAAAAAAAAGAGAGACGAGTTGGCATGAACTTTTTCGTGCAGATGAGAGACTAATAGACAATGGCCAATGTTCTCTGTGAGCTTATTTTTATTTATTTTTTTATGAGCGTCACTCTAATCACAGATAGCAATTATTCAAAGTCAGAGTTTCAGCAGTGGCTTAAAGTGCAAATGAAGATGAAGCGGTGCATTCACGCCCTTAAATTTTTTCAAAAGCATCTGGAGATCTTTCTTGCATATTGTACCTTTTTCTCTTCAACTATGTTTCCTGTCTGTGCTTTAACTGTCACTTTAAAAAAAATACAAAAAAAATTCCCCCCAAAAATGCTGACATAAAAGCTACTTTTTCACACTCTCAGACATCCCATCAATCCTACAGTCAAACCATCTGCTAGTTGTAAACATATGTCAATAGATAGCATATCAAACTACACAAAGATCACATGCAAAATTATGCAAACATCCGGAGTTGTTGCTAAATCAGTTTACTACACAAAACATTTACACCAGAGCAGATGGTCCCACTGTCAGTTAATAAATTAAAATATACATAAACATTTAACAGTCCTGATAATATATTTTAAGCATCCTTATCTTGGATGCAAGCTTTAAATTTATTATTGTATCTATAAGCTTTTTGCAAACATTTGCAATAACTTTTACAATAAGAATTACACCATGATTTTCTACACAATAACGCCGCATTACAACACTGCTCTTCCTCAAACCGGACTCACCTATCTGCATCAGTAGGACCGGCATGATTCTTGTTGTGGGGATTGAAGTGAGGACCTGCACTGATGCACCCTGAGAAAGAGGAAATATACATCTTTATGATGCAATATTATGAGCAACTTACAACTCCAACAACCTCAAAACTGATTCTCACACATCCACATATTTATTGTCAGATACTCACCATTTGTATTATCTCCGAAAACATGGACATGGAAACCATGCTCACCAGGGGTAAGGCCTTTGATTTCTCCTGTTAGCGTGACAGGGGCAGAATCATTCTGCACAGGACAGCACAAAGACAAGAAATGTCAAAGCCAGGTGGCTAAAACCAGGATTAGTTCAATCTCAGGCCCCACCCGAGGCAAACGACCTGTTTCGCAACATAAAATTAACGCCAAATGGGAAGGAGATTAGTCTAAGTTGGTGTGGCTGCTAGACATCAAAACAGATGTAACAGAAAAGGCATATAAATTCCCAAACAAGTCTAAAAACAGAACTTCCTACTTTCTACTGGCTTGAAACACTCACTTGACAAACCGTTTATTCCTCTTTCACATCAAATTCCTTGTATGAAAAAAACCACAACAGATAACACCTAATTTGATATGCAACAGCAACACAGAACAATATTTGTGCTTTCATGGATGGTAATATTCAGACCAAAAATGCAGCACCATGTCTGCTATGACTAGGACATCACTGTATGGATTTGCCATCGAAATGGTCAGAACATCATGCGTTGTTAACTGCATTGAGTGGAGCCTTCAATAGTCGGTAAAGCCGCATGACTGTGTCTTCAGGCAGTCAAATACTGCAAACTCTCAGCCTTCATGACACATGTTTGCTCAGGCCCGCGTTAACCTTATCAACAAGGCCCACTATGTAAAAGGCAACAAGGCGGAGTTAGGCAGTGACTCAGCAATAAAATCGATTATTGGACGTCTACCCTTTTCATTGATAGTATTGCATTTACTTGACATTTGACGTTAAGAGTAACAGCTACAAACAGAAGCGCTCACTGACATGGTGTCATCCAGCAAACCATGCCAACATTAGAGGTTGTCAATGCAAACGCTGAACTTATTCAACAGGCGTTTCCAACAGAAACCCTGTTAATCATGAACAAATCCAAGGTCTATACAAAGGTTGTGGCTGTAATAACTAGACGCTGATTTCAGTCATTAGACTACCCTAGTCATTAAGTGTTTGCACAAGCAGCTTACTTTGAACTGACAGGAACAAGCCGCAGGTACTGACTATATGCGCACTTTTTTAAACGTTGACTGACGTTCTGCGACGTGCAGACGGACGCTAATTTGTGTCGAATAAGTGCAAACACTGTTATGTAACTTAAGCAAATCTGCCCAAGTTCAATGCCTTCTCATTCAAATGTAGCATGCAGCTAGCTAGTTAGCTATGTAGCTAACAGGGTTTCTCCTGAAAACGAGTGCAACTCAACTACTAGCTTGTGAATGGAGAACTTAGCTAGCTTAGCATTCGAGCGTCGAAGCTGCCAAGAAGGTGTACGTTAGGTTACATCTCATAGTATTTTTCCTAAGAATTACTGGTTTCATGGTATTTTTTCTGCACGTCTTACCTCCTGCTCTAAATAAACGGTCCCAGTGGTCTCTCCGGCTCCTTTCAGGACGCAGACAGCCTTCAACACCATCTTTGAGTAGTTTCACGGACGACCAAATTACCGTTGCGTGCTCCCACTAGAGACAACCAAATAAATGTAGGATCCTGATGGGCGGGCTTAAATCACAGACAGCCAATCAGAATCAAATACAATCTAAACCATGCATTTTGATTGGTCATAGGGTAGTTGATAGCAGCCTATTAAACATGTGAACAAGTGTTCCAATAGCAAATTTATTGTATATTATAAAATCACCTGTCAGCACTGACTTATAAGAAAGCTTTGCAATACACTTTAATTTAATAAAAATGCATTCCTGCTATTTTTATTTATATCAGCACAATTGATCTAAATATTTATATCAATATAATTTAAAAATGCAATAAAAATGTAAACAATATTATTATATAATAACATAATATTAATATTCCTGCATATACCCATACTCACCTAAGCATAAGCTGGGATGCAAAGCTGCAAATGCACATCTTACCATCTGAAAAATCTTAGAATAAATCTAACCAGTAGGACCATAGCTAAACTACAAGCTGATCATATTAAGATGAGCATTTATAGAAAAGAACTTTCGCCTTGCAGCGAGAAGATCCCTGGTTCGCGTCCCGGCTTTCCCGGGATCTTTCTGCATGGAGTTTGCATGTTCTCCCTGTGCATGCGTGGGTTTTCTCCGGGTACTCCGGCTTCCTCCCACAGTCCAAAAATATGCTGAGGTTAATTGGTCATTCTAAATTGCCTGTAGGTGTGAATGTGAGAGTGATTGTCTCTGTATGTAGCCCTGTGACAGACTGGCGACCTGTCTAGGGTGTCCCCTGCCTTCGCCCGAGTCAGCTGGGATAGACTCCAGCCCCCCCGCATCCCTAGTGAGGATTAAGTGGTGTATAGATGATGGATGGATGGATGGATGGATTTATAGAAAAGAATTTAGCAGGACCAGCTATATGTTGATAGGCCTAAAAATATAACTTATTTTAGTTTTCACCATGTAAGTATTAGTTGACTTACTCCAAAATTGTGATAAATACCAGACCCATCAAGTGTATGAAATAATTTTAAATATCTTTATCTAACATCTGCCTGACAGTTAAGCATGGGTAAGGCACAGAGAATTACTACAAGCAAACAATTTGGTACAAAAATAGTTTATTAAAAACAATTTCCTATGGCTGAAATATTGAAGATTTTATGTCCATGTCTTTTGTATTTTTAACAAATCATAGAAACATCTGTCAATTTTCAAACCACTAGGAGTTAAAAACGTTAAAGCAAAGGGCCTCTGTTGTTCCTTCCAAGTCAAATTGTTTGTCTCAGAAAAGGAAATCACAGATTATTAACAACAATTAACCATGTCACCTTTAGAATCGTCAGTGATACAAGCATATTTACAGCGGTGTCCCAAGCAATACTCTTCATCACTTTAGTTTTACCCTCGTTGCCTCAGTGTAAAATTATTCCAGAACAAGAGGTGCACTTGCAGAATCTGGGCTTTAGATTTTAACAACCTAATTAATATTTTATACAGTATGTCTCTAGTGAAGCACACGTTAAGTTTGTAAGCTGTGTTTATCAAAAAACAGAAAAAAAAAAATCAGCTATAGGGTTACATTTGGTAATTTTGTGTGGCCAAAACTAATTAGTATCCCAGTTTGACTGACGTACACAAGAAAAATGGATAGATGACCTCCAAAATACAGTTAAGCTCTTTTGTCTAATTCAAAATATTTCTTCTATACACACAGGGGAAAGACTGTTATGCTCATACTAACTCATATTTAGAAAAAAATGCTTTTAAAATAAATGTGTGTAGGATTTTCCTTTGTTGAAACTAAACAAAGCACTCCTCTTTAGTTCTTTAACTGAACATTTAAGCAAGGGTGTGAAGATTTTGACAGAAAAAAAAGTTTGCACATGCTAGACCTTCCAACAGAATTGTACTTCAGCTTTACTTTTATAATGTAAATGTTTATTTTGAAATTTGACAGCCAAGATCTTTAAAGAAACTGGAACTAAGAAAACTCCTCTATAACAGAGAAACAGATTTTGCTCTTTCAATGCAGTACAAATTAAGTTGTATGCAAATGGATCTTTATTTATGCATAAGAATATATGTCTACTTTTTCCTGCACTACAGTTGTATGTACAGCTAAATGACAATAAAGGTTGATTTGATTTCAAATTTCTGAGACCAAAGTCACTATTTTGATACTCCCTTGTTAGTTTCCCATCTTTTTCATTCTTAATTTTTGTGCAAGTTATTCTAAAATGCTTTGTCTGCTGTTAAGCAAAAGAAATGTGATAATGCCTCTGTTAAAGCTGCAGTTCTTGGTTTTGACGCCTCACAATCATTTTTGTTGTCCAGTACTTTTGTAACTAAACAATGTAATGAAATACACAAGAGAGTTAGAAGATTTTGATAAGAACTGTGATAATGTGACATCTGGATCAGTACAGTGAGATCAAAGGATGTGAAGTATTTCTGATTTTGTAAAAATATTAGAATGATACAAAAGTTTCTTTTTCAGGTGTACATCCTATTGTCAGTATAATACGACTAACTAGTTAGAGTCAGAGATCTTGTGAGAATAAGCTCAGAATTTGCTCTATGTTCTTAATAATCTCAAAACTAGTAGAATACGTACATTTTACAAAAAAAAAAAGCCATGTATTGAAAGTAAATTTTTAAAGACACTGTAAATGTGCATGTCTGATTCAGGCACAGGTGCAGCATCAACGGTCTGGCAGACTGAAAGCCATGCTCATCTTCATTCTGCCTGATAGAATGTGGGTCAAAGGATGAAAATTGAGAACATATTCAAAAGTGTGTGCAATGTTTTGTGTCCAGAAGTATGCATTCCCTAACATGTACTTTTTTTAAAATCACGAATTTAGGTTGATTTGATTTGATTTAAAGCCACCAAAGTCCTTCTGAACCTGTGCCTCAGCGGCTGTGATACTGCAATGAGGAGTTGACACGAAACACAAAGACGAAGGAAAAGTAATCACACCTCTATTATTAAGGAGTTGTTTGAGATAGTATTCAGTCTTGGACATGACATTTTGGCAAATTTAAAAACATTTTTCTAAAAGAATAAATGTACAATGTTGCAAAGCTTTTGCTATCCCACAGAAGAGGGCATGAAGTAAAAATAAATTTGTAATACAAATCATTTGTTTCCGATGTCTGCTCACAAACAAAAAATGGACAGAGTTAAGTTAACATGCAAACACTCTGCTCATTCTTACAACTTAAGAGAAGGAGAAAAACTACAGTCAACAGCCAAAATTCAACTACAGCCATTTTTTCCAAACTGATTTTCGAGACACAGATGCCAATTTTATCATAACCCGTGCAGCCTGAACACATCCATTTTAATAAGTTTGACAACATGTGTGGGAGATCGGTTTGTTTTCAAGAAATGCGCTACTGCCCAGAAACTGTCAACTGCCAACTGAGAAACTGTGACTAGTTGGAATTCATCTGCCAAGAGCTCAGACTGTCTGTCATGGTGAAAAACACCTTTTTTTTCTTTAATCTTTCAGTGATTCACTGCAGTCTCTGGCTAAAGGAGCAGTCTATGATGCTGCCTCCTCTTTTGCTTCTGTGGTCTCACTTTGAGCAGGAGGTAAAGGCTCGGAGGGCTCCGGATTTTCTGCAGCAGTAGTTCCCCCTGGGGGTGGAGCTAAAAGTTCAGATTCAGCCTTCTTTTCAGAGGCTTCCTCACCTGGTTCTTTATTGGTTTCTATGGTACCCGCGGGAGTCACACGAGGCTGCTCTGTGCTGTTAGAGGTCCGAAATCTGTCCATGCTTTCCAGTTCAGCCAATCGATCGTCCTTGTCCCACCGTGTGACCCTCTCCCGCCGCTCTGACCGCCTCGGCCTATCCCCTTTTCCTTCAACTCCTCTGCCTCTTTCACGACTGCCTCCCTCTCCCCTTCCCCTTTCTCCTCCCTCTGCCCTCCCTCGCTCCCTCTCCCCATCATCACCTCTCCCTCGTTCCCTGTCACTATCGAGGCTGCTTCGCCTCTCCCTCCAGTCCCGTCTGTCTCGGTCTCTGTCCCGATCACGGTCGCGGTCTCTGTCTCGATCTCTGTCTCTGTCTCTGTCCCATCCTCCTCCACGGTGATCGCCTCCATCTTCCTGCCAGCCTCCAAGCCTGTCCCTCCCATCCATTTTATCACCACCCCCTCCCCTCCCTCCATCGCCAAATGGACGTCTTCCAACTCCAAAACCTCGGTCCCTCTCCCTATCCCTATCCCTGTCCCGATCCCAGTCTCGATCTCTTTCTAGCTCTCGGTCCCTGAATCCAGGCCTGTCTCCCCTGAATGATCTGCCATCCATTTCTTCCGGTGTCTCCAGGCCACGAGGACCCCCTGGTCTGATAAAAGGAGGAGGAGGACCTGGAGGAGGAGGGCCATGGCCGTGAGGGAAGGGAGCTCTCATGTTGTGTGGAGGAGGCATTCCAAAGCCTGCTTTAGGGAGAGGTGGATCATGGTGTATTATCTGAGGGTGTGGCCCCCTGGGTATCATCTGTGGGGGCATCGGAGGCATGCTGGGATGAGGTGGTCGTGGCCCATGTGGTGGAGGGAAACGCTGCATGTGTGGTGGGGGAACAGGAGGACGTTGGAGTGGGATTATACCTGGCCGTGCACCAAGCAGACCACCAGCAGGTCCTTGGATGTTCCCTGGATGCCCACCTGGAAGAGCACCTGGAGGTCCACCTACCTGGTTACCTGATGAGGAAAAAAATACAACAAACAGCTTTAATTTTGACTCAATTTTCATAACTCTGGACATGAGCCAACATATTCAATAAGCAATGCATGCTAACATTCGAGAAGCACTAACTATAAAATGCTTGGTACTGTATTATCAGTGGATAATTACAAACTAAGCATTATCTGTACTATATCTGTTTAACAAGCATATAATGTTATATAGAATTAATTATTTGTGGCTGTTATGTAATTGATGAGATTCCCCAAAGTTCACTGGACACACTACTGGTGAAAAGTGAATAAAGAAACACAGACTGACCCATAGGTCCCATCTGGTTGTTAAAGATGCTGGGACTCTCAAAGACCTCGTCATTTTTCCTGTTGCCCAGACCTGCTGGGTCGAGAGGTGGGTCCTCAACTCCACCTTTAGAAGAAGGTGGGGGACCGAGGGGCATAGCCCCTGGAGGAGGAAAGCCTGATGGAAGAGAGGTGAAAGGAGTTAGGGTGTTTTCACAACAGGTTGATTAAACATAAAAAAAACATGCATTTCTCTGTTATGTTCATTTTATTTAGATTTGTATGAAAACCATCAATGGCCTAGGCTGCAGGGCAAGAACCCTCTGAAGAAACAACACCACAACTGAAGTGATAAAACACATTTGCATGAAATGTATGTACGCCTGTAGACATTTTCAGGGATAAATCTGAGAGAACAATGGTTCTGTAGTGTGTTGTGTAAATGTTTTCATGAAGTTTCTTACATTCTTACAACAAGAAAAACACTGAATAAACATCTGGCTTGCTTATTGTGCTAACGCAAAGGGATAGTTATATGTTGTTTTCTCAGTTTCATAGATGTATCAGTCCATGTGTGGACTCTACATATATGGATCCTGGCCTCTTCTCTCCTTCGTGCATTACAAACTGTGGTAAAAGTAACAGTTCAATATTTATTTTCTCCAACTGCAACATCGTCTGTTCCATTTCAGCTGTCATTACTTAAAGCACAATAAGAAACTCAACGCAGAGGCATACAAACTCCATCACTAACTAGTGTTGTATTGCTGTGATTGCAGAGCACATAAACCAGCACACAAGTATTAACGCGGACAATGACGTAAGCCTCTTGCATAGGCTACAATGTATTTTCTTCATTGATTCAACATAGGAGTATAAATCAAGCCAAAAAGAGACTGAGTAAAAGCCAGATGACAGCTGTAGGAGGTGCTACCTGGAGGCATCTGCATGGGGTTGAAGCCAGTTCTGATGAAAGGAGGAGGGGGGACACCTGGGGGGAAGGAAGGCGGAGGCATGCCTATGGGACCAGGGAAGACAGGAGGCTGGAGAGAACCCACGCCAACCATGGGCTGCTGCATTGGAGGAACCTGAGAACATTTATATAAATTTACTATAGATGTCAAATTAGAAGGTTATTTTTTAAATGACTCTTAGTGTCAGTCACAAGATATCTGTAAACAACTATAACAAAAAGCTGAGATATTTCATCTATGGACCAGGTGGCATATCAGTCTGTCATATTATTCCAAATGCTGCCTCCAAACTTTTCCCTCTGATGGAGTTCCATAAACAAATATATTTAATTGAACACTTGTGTAAAAGAACAGCAGGCACAGAAATCTCATCAAAACAAGTTTCAGAATCGGCTATACAAACATTTTCTTTTTTTAATAGAGATCAATCGACATATCTTTAATTCTTAAAGACTAAAATACTGATAACATCTTGCAGCTGTTGTTTACCTGCACAGGAGGAGCAGCTGCAGGAACGACAGGTAATACTTGTGTCTCTTCAGGCTGCTGTTGCTCTGAACGGCCGTTGTGGGTAAGTTCCTCTGCGAGGTCAAGTGTCTTTCTTGCTCCACTCCACTCTGGCAAAGACAGACATTTCAATAAGATTCACAATCCATAAAGCAGAGGCAAGGTCTGACTTGCTAAATTCAGCATTTGATTTGCCAGATAGGGTATGGTGACTTTTCTGAGAAAGAAGATACCGTTTTGTGTGTGACTAACAGGAGTTCCCACATTAACTATGCGTGGTTGGGTTTAATCTTAATTTGTTGGTATGTTTGAAAGCATCTTTACCTGGTGATAAGGTATCTACATCCAGTATGCCTCCTTCTTTTAGCTCCTCCAATTGGTCCTCTTTAATTTTAGACCAGGGTATGTAGGTAACACCCAGCTCCACATCCCAGTACTGTTTAAACTCAGGCTTGATGCCCTTGTTCAAAGCCCAAGCAATCTGGCAAGAAAAAAGAAAAAAATATCTTGATTTGGTCAGTAAATTTCTAGTTATTAGTCATTTACTAAACAGTAATATATGTTGGTCACTAACCTTGATGGCTTTCTGGTTAACTTTGTATGATCCTCTACTAAGCTTCTGTAGAGCCCTGTAGGCATCCTGCCTATGTATCATGACAATATAGGCACATCCACGTGGAGGGATCATCTTTAAATGAGAGGAGAACAAGGTAAAAAATAAGAAGATTTGGATTATCATTTAATTAAGCATGTACCCAATGTCATGGCAAGAGATCGGTTCTAACAGTTTATCTTTTTTAATCAGTTTTTTACTAAAATACCAAATATAAACAAAACAGAAGTTAAGAGCCATTTGTGCAATAGCTTACATTACAACACACGATATATAAAAACAAACTTACTATAAGGTAACCAATAAACACAAAACATTTGAGAAAATGCAAATGTCATGGTTACAGGATGAGGTCCCACTTGGATCAATGCAACTCATCTATAAGAGTCCACTTACATTGATGGACTCTATCTGACCAAACTCCTCGAGTAAAGAGGCAACATCTTGCTGTTGTGTTCTCTTGTCCAACTGGCCCACCCACAGAGTTGTGCTGCAAACTGAAAAGGAAAAAAATATAAATTCAAAAATACATGATTCAAAGGATGGACAATTATTTTGTAAGCTAAATGATACCGTTGAAATTATAATCTTAATGATGAAACTACTAAAAAACATAATGTGCACACCTAACAGATCATTTCAACCTTTAACATGTATCTGCTTAAATAAATGTAACCATAAATAGATTATGACTCACTGCTTAGTGTCTCGTTCTTGGGTGGCGGGAGGCCTTTCTGCCGTCGCTCTCTCTCCTTCTCTCTCTCCCTGCGGTCCTGCGAGCGAGAGCGAGGGGAACGATGACGTCGGTCTCTGGAGCGTGAGCGGGATCGCCTGTGCCTGGATCGTCGTGTACGGGAATTAGACCGTGATCTCCTCCGCTTTGGAGATCTGGAAAAAAGACATTTGGGATCATACCATGTCCAAAAATGTGGACTCAGATATGAAAGACTAGTTTACAACATCGAATCCCATTTCAAATGCTTACCTGGAGCCTGAGTGTGACCTTTGACCATGTCTGCCATCCCTCATAGAAGAATGATCCATATCCATGGACAAATCCTGATTCGATACGGAGAAGTCATATTATGATATGTCACAAGAAATCAGACCTACAGCATTACATCCTTGATTACAAGACATTTTATATGATCAGACAGCAGATTGCCAAAATCTTGCCGTGGTAGTGTGCAAAAAAATATGATGCATAGAAATGTACTTAATTAACTTCATTTTCCCTGAGAATGGTTTGTTAGGTGTCACTATTTTACATATCCTTGATATTGGTAAGTCTACCTGTTGTTGTTGGGCTGCATTGTGGGGAGGATATAACCCTGGGAAGCCTGGAGGCCCACCAGAACCAGGGAGAGGCTGCCCTGGCAGAGCATGCCCCATAGGAGGCATTGTAACTGGGAAGCTTTGTCCTGGTGGTAAACCACAGACCTGGAGTTGACCATTAGGAGGGATGGAAACCTGTAAGAAACATTGTGCAAACACAACAGGGTTCCTCGCATCATTTTATCAGACAGATTCGTGCCTAGATTTTTTACCATATTTTAAGATTTTGTTTTTAAGAGAGAGGGATTGCCTTCCACAAATAAAGAATATATACTATTCTGTAGATTGAATATGTAACATGTAGCCATACAGTTGAAGAACATGTTATAATATTTTTGTTCTTGTTTTAAAAAAGAAGGCAAAAATCAAATACTTAGATGGATAGACTTCAATAAAGAGGAGCTCTTTTGCAACAAAAGATGCATTTCTTACTACCTGTTGTGAGAGGTCTTGCGACATGTTCATCATCTGAGGTTTAAAGTGCTCCATGTGTGGTGGGAAGGCTGGAGGCTGCTGCATACTGTAATGATAATAATACATCAGCTTCACAGCTTTCATTTCAGAAAAATCAATCAAAGCATCCTGATTCGTGGCATCACAGACACGCTATAGTACATGTAATGAATCCAGGGCTTACAAGGAGGGCTGTGGAGTGATTTCATCCTTCTTTGTTTCTTCTCCAACTTCTGGTTCATCATCATAGTCAAAACGGTCCAGCAATTTCTAAAAGAGATATATGATGAATTTGAGAATACACAATGACATTTTTACCATTGCAGAGCTTATACAGTCTTGATTTCCCCTTCACTGTAACATGCTCCAAGCACTGTGCCATAAAACGTCTCAACAGTGCTTCAGAATTACATTTAGCTGTTGATAGCATGTGCAAATACAAAAACCCACCGTCACCTTGTCAAAGGCTGTTTTCTGCTGGGTAGGTTGGATGGGCTGGGAGGGCAGTGGAGGTTGTGGAGCAACCATGCCCAGGCCAGTGGATATGTTTTGGGCTTGTGTTTGGAGAGTATGGAGAGGAGGCTGAGTGTTGGCGTCAGGCTTCACTGGATGCTGCTGAAAGTTCTGAAGCATCTGCTGCAGCTAAATGCCGAAGAGTGAAAGAATAGTCAGGAGTGAAGGCCGGGGAAATGCGGAAGTGATGAGAACAATACAAAACAAATGAATGAAGCCAAAGCTAATGCCACTTTGTATTAGTACACACACACCTGCTGACCCTGTGAGGACTGGAAGAGCTGTGCCACAGCAGCAAAGGCATCAGAGTTATGCAGCTGAGCAGCAGATGTCATTGTGGAGTTTGCCGTTACCACAGTAACTGGCTCTTTGGCTGGAGGGGGTGAAGAACCTGAGTGAAGAAACACAGCAAGAACACGTGTGTACAGCACATAGACGATTTTAAATGCCAGATTCATTAATTGCTGCATTAATGCAACATTACTACATCACTTCTTGTAATAAATACAAAAAAAAAAGCTCACATATATTTTTGTTTTTCTTCATGTACATTATTTTCACCAGGGAATGCAACAACTTGTTCGAAAAAAAGAATTATGCACAACAGTTAGAAGTATTAAGTTGAGCTGATGAAGTTTACGGCAACAAAAACGATTGTAGAATCATATTTAAAAACAACATCATGGCTGTCAAAGAATCCGTACATACTTATGTGCACAATCACACAAATTACCTGGCTCATCTGTGCCTGCATAGGGTGCAGCACCGCTGCTAGAGCCAGCGGCCATGTCCAAGAGGGGCTGAATAACCTCAATCTTAAATACCCCATTCTTCTGCCACAGGTTCAAGACACGCACGATCTTACTCTAAACATGGAAACAAGGAATTTATCAAAGGATTTATCATTAGAAGGACGATAATTAGTTTATTATACTCTAGCTAATATGTATCACTATTACATTCCCTTACCCTGTCCTCCACAGGGCAAAGGCAGAGGTTCTCAAAAGTTCCTGTTATGTTTTTGGTGAACCTTGGACCAAACACATCCTTATCTGGTCCAAACTGGTGTCTGGACTGTCTAACAATGGAATCCACCACATACAAGCCTGCTACCTTATACTCAGGCTTACACTGGGGAAAAAAGAAGAGAAAACAGCTTAAGTTCATTCATGTTTAGCAAAGATGAAGTGGTTCATTATTGAATTTAAACAACTTTGGCTGACCTTTTTGATAAACTTTTCCACAATCTGGACCACATGTTTGTAGAGCTGAGAAACATAGAAGCATATAAGCCATTATTATATAGATTCGAGTTCAAAACATAAGAAATATCAAACAACAAATATTCAAGTAACTTTCTAATGCCAAGCTGATCCTTACTTTCATAGCTTTGATGGCTGATTTGGTGATGGAGATCATCTTTGCCCGAGATATTGGGGGCTTGGAGTCCATCAATGAGAATAACTAAACAAAGTGGACAACAGATGGGTGAGACTGAGTGATGACACAGGAGGAAAAAAGTTAATAAAAAGAGAGGGCAATGCTTGAGTTTCACAGTTGAACATTTTTGTGCCATTTCTTTTGCTCGCGACTCTCATGTTACACATGACACATTCACAAGACAGACTCTTTACGACTAAATGTTTTAGTTGCAATAAGTTGAAGAACTGAACCTGATAATCTAAGCTCGATGTGATGAATAGAACAGTTTTAATCGCGATAACCGATCAAGTGATTGTTTCCTTCATCTATTATCAACTGATCACATCTTTTATCATTGCCACAACTTGTTATCTGACTGTGACTGATTATATGCGCTGATGACTTTTTTCAAAATCTTGTGTGATTGCTGTTTTATTATATCCTAACAGAGATTGCTGTGACAGTCTATCACTTTCATTTTCTGCTAATAATTTCTTCATCTAAGCAGACAGCTCAAAATGGTCTTTGAAAACCAAACTTCAGACTCTCCTCATGTCTGATAACATGTGACTCATTCTGAATTTTTTGAGGTGAGGATCTAAAACACACAGCCACATAACTCACATTACATAGACAAGACACAGTATTGCAATCAGAAATATTTTATTGATCCACGTGGGGAAATTGTTAACAGTGTGCTTTGAGCATCTTAAAACATCTTGGCAGGTACTGAAGCTTATTCTGAGATGTATATACATCACGTGATTCGCATCCAGTAGCAACAGATACTTTCTCTATTTATGTGGTGGAAGGAAACTGACTTGAAACTGCAAGATATGTTTTAAGGAACAACAAAAACTGCGGCACGTCCGGGAGTTATAAATATCTGGTACTGTGAGCAAAATCTATTTCCGATAAGATTACAAGTTTGTATTGGCCACTCAGTCTCAGTGGGGAACAAAGCAGAGGCAATTTTAATGCAGGAGTAAGAGAAACCTCAACACCGTTAGAAGACTTGACCTGTGTGTTGCCTGGACTCCGTCTAAACCCTCGGTAGTCAGGCCATGCAGTAGCCTGGCCTGACATCCTCTCAGCAAACATAAGCTATGCATGCTACTAAAGCTACAATAAACATTCAACCTGTAAGCTTGCAGTGACACAATAACAGGATGATACCGTGCTGCACTGTATGTCTGCTCATGATGTTGCTATTAGCATTGTTATCAACACGGTAGTGACCATAACTTACTCCCACAGGCTAACATAACGGCGGATAGTGGAAGCAGCGTTGAATAGTTATTGCAATGTTAGCTTGGTAGGTAGCAGGAAATCCTCATATTCGTTTCAGTAACACCACTTTGGCTACAGGTGTACCACACAAACGCCAACTCCAGTTCAGGTTAAGCCACATAAGATGTGCAGCTAGCTAGCTCTTCGAGCAGGCCCACTGGTTCGACCTGCACGGCTAGCTCCAGTGCAGCACAGCAGCACCATGACCAGCACCGACAGACTCGGTGCGTTCAGGGTCTCAGAGAGCCCCGAACGCAGCTTACCTCGTGGTTAAAGGCGTTAACGGCATCCATGATTGCCACGCGCTCCGAGCCTGCCTCCTAACTCCCGGTTCCCCGCTCACAGCGATGTTTATTCTAGGAAGGGTCGGTACAACATGTCCGCTCCCGGTTGCTAACGCCAGTTAGCCTCGTATTGGTAGGTTTCGGGTCGGCGGGTACAGCAAAGCATGATGGGATTTAATGTTGTTGTTCCGGATTTTGTCCACTGGGTGGCGGACTGCTGCATGGATTGAAAACACGTGGATAAGGCATGAATCGAGGTATCCACAGTACAACGCGTTCAAGTTTTTTTTTTAAATCATATTTTGGCTAAAACTGTTAAAATGTGACACTGATCTGTGTCATTTTGATAGGAAAAATGTGTTGAGGATCAGAAAATACATGCTAGCTCAAACGAAATCAGATTTCTAAATCTAATCAAATATAATTTCACTTAAATGTGTTATCAGACAGCTTCCACACCAATAAAAGCTCTGGATAGCTATTTGTAGCTATTTTACATAAACAAAACATGTAAGAAAAAGAGAATAAATAAATTCAAATAACTACAAAATATAATTGTATTATAAGTTTTTTAAGTCATTTTTAAGTGAATAAATAAGTAGGTCTCTGTGGTGGCGACCAGCCATGGTCATAATAGTTAAGAAAGCCCAATTTGAATGAAAAGCAGACAAAAAAGAACCAAAGTCAACAAAAATGCTCAATACATTACAATGATTCACACAATTATTTCAACTGTATTATTGGATTTTCCTTGTAAGGTTATTTGAAGACAGTGAAATGTTGCCATTACTTATTCCCTTAAATGTCTCTGCTTTTAATATCAAAATATATGTTAGTTACTTTGCACTACTGAATACACCTATATTGGATCTATTCTAAGTTTGAAAGTTGAGTTAAGTTTATGAGGCAAAACTCTTTCATAGAACTTTAAAAGTAATTAAGCTGTTTCACTTGTATGACTTTTCTCCAAGTTTAAACATTTAGAGATATGCACAACATCTCCAGTGAACACTTTTTCCATTGAACAGACCACTTCTAGTTATGGATTAGAATATTTTATCTCACAGACTACTGTTAAACTGTAATGTCTAACTGACTACTTGCCATATCCTCATTAAAGAAATAAACTATGTCAAGTCAGAGGGGGGAAAAAATGGAATAAATGACATCTATCCAAGTTCAGCAAGACTGGGCTCACCCATGTTTCGTTTTTTTTATTTTTATTTTTTTGACTGAATGCATGTTTCTGTAGTACAACAAAGCTCCAATAGATGGTGCACTTATACTTTTGGTTCCCTCATGGTGTCTGCTGTAGTGTCTAGAAAGCATGGTCCAGCAGGCAAGTCAAACTGAGTGTGTATGTATTCTTCTCACTCCTTCTAGGGAGCCATACAAGCAGTGAACACAAAATCGCACAAACAGCCTTCAGCAACACCACAAACAACAGCCTCATAAAATACCACCGTGCAGAATCAACACCTCTATGAAAAACAGATTCTAAAAACACCTAAAGGTTTATATTAGTGCCTGCAGAGCTGTAATGGGTTGTATTATATAATCACGTGTTATTTTGTTCAACCTTTGCAGGTTTACTGTGTAGAAAAACCTAATACAATCACACTATCTCAGTTTAACCTGAGATGAGGACAAATACAGGTAGAACATTATGTCTGGAAACGTTGCCCCTCCCTGCAGGTGTCCTCCTTTGACTGATGAACACGTTAATTAGGCCAGTGAACACCTCAGTGAGCCTGGAGGAAAATGAGTCTTTGTCTGCCGGTGGTGTACTGGAGCACAACTTTCTATTGTTGGTACAATCCCAAAATCAGCAACAATCAGAGCAAAGAAATGATGATTTGGCACAGACAACATTTAATTAAGACCATTTGTTGCCATTGAAATGTACCTGCCAATGTAATTAAATAGTGTCTGCACAGAGCATGGTGTGGCCAACTGGGTAGCTACTTTACGCACAATTCTACCTCCATGAATAAAATAGACAGGTACCCAGAAATCACGTTAGAGGAATTTTAAAATAGAAAATAAATAACTGTAGTGATTCTGTTGCTGTGTCTCTTTTCCGGCTACAAATGTATTCTTTGTTCATACCCATGTACTATCTGAGCGCACCACGAAAAGCACGGTGCGCAGCGGCGTGGCGGTGGTACCGGGTGGAGTTATCCCCCCTTGTTCTCACATGCGCTCCGCCCGCCTTACGCTGATTGGATTGAAAATTACCCCGGCTACCACTATCGTGTCTTTTTTGCCTCTTCACCATCTCACTAAGAAACGCCCACCCATGAGGACCGGGAAAGTCACTTCAAACTGGAAAACAACACGCTGCCTGCACACACTATCCAGGAGATGTTTGGAGAAGAGGCACAGAGCGTGTAGCTGACCTGTACCTCCGGCTGAGCCATAGATATTTTTTAAGCCCCCACAAGTATTAAGACAGGCTGCGTCAGTTAGGCTACTAACTTTCCATCACTGAGTCTGTTTTTTTGTGTGTGTCATTTTAATCTAAGCTCGGAAACTGCTGAGTGCGCTCACTGGATATGCGTGGAGTGAACAGGTGGCGCAAAGCTCCGGTTCCCTTAATTTGTCATTAAGACGCAGACAGAAAGGAGTTGACACACTTCACTGGACGATAAGCATTTAATAGGCTGTAGGAGGGAGAAAGTCGCGCTGCGTATTTTCCTCCCTTGGTTAAAGGAGGCACTTGTCAATTAGGGGAGCTGTGATGCCAGTTGCGGACAGCGACATGGTTGTGGACAACAGCCACGGGTTATATGAGGGGAAAACCCCAAGTAGTGCCGGGAGTGACAGCGTCCTCCCGGCTTCTCTGAGCAGTCCTGCGGCTGACATCCTGAAGAACTTCTACCACACCAAACGGGTCGGGAACTATTTGATCGGGAGGAAGCTGGGAGAAGGATCCTTCGCCAAAGTTAGAGAGGGTCTCCACGCGCTAACTGGGGAAAAGGTAAGCAGACTGCAGCATGGAAATCCAACAGGGTTTAGACAAATTGTGTATTTTATGTCATGTTTGCATTATTTAAATTTAACCACAATCTCTCACTTGCCATCAGAATTAATACAGTTAATTTAACTCCGCTGATTTCTTGTCATTTTAAAATTTAAAAATGCCACTTTTTGGAGGCGCTTATAATATTCGAAAATCATGTGGTGCATGTGGTGAAGGTCTGATATACTTAAACTTTAATTTGACTTAAACATTATTGGCATTAATTAACATTTTAGTAATGCAATCAGTGGTCCCTCATTGGAGAAAGTGATCAGCCCCGCTTGCAACAAGAGCCGTTGTCAATGCAGCACCAGCAGCCGTTGAACCTAGTCTATGCGCAGCAGGGCAGCTCCACTGACAATATTTACCTATTGTATACCAGAGACAGAGAGCAGCTTCTTTTCCCTAACGTGTTGGGTACTTGGCTGTGCGCTCTGTGGCTTTTTGCTGAACCTCTGCTTTGTTTGCTACTGGTGGTGGTTGTGGTGAGCTCATGATCTCAGCGCTGTGGGCGCGCAAGCCTGTGGTAGGGACGGAGAGCCAAATTGGCCGGCCTATGAGAGCGCAGCGCTGCTACTTGCATATGAAATCATGTCGTTGATAAATGAGGGCTTCAGTCTCATTATGATTCCGCCAGCGCAGGGCTTTGATATGGGCAACCATTGGCCACTGGGTGCCTTTGTCTCTTCAGGCTTCTTTTTTTTGGGAAGCTGCCAGGACATTTGCATATTAGAAAAACAAGCACCTCCTTTTTTCCTGTGTTGCTCCCTGTAAGGCCATGCCAGTGTACAAAGCATGCACTCGGAGTGCAGATTTTAGGCTCTGAATCGTGCGCATGTGCACTGAAAAAAAAATTCGAATTAAAAATATGTCTGATTAGATCACCACCCCCTCCCAACTCATTCTGTTGCTGTGAGGAGAAAAACACTCCTCTCCTGCTCCCCCCCCGTTTCTCTCACTGTCTTTGTTGAGGATGATGCAAACACTGGCAATCGCACAACCAAACACATCTCTGCCTCTCTATACACACTCTCTCTCTTTCTCATTCATGTGTATACAGGGGTCCAACAGGCGCAGGGAGGGAGAGGAGGGCAGCGGGTTTATTCAAGCAAAAGAGTAGTCAGGGGGGAAAGGAAGCAAAGGAGGATCCTTTTTTTAGCATCACTAGAAAGTCAGTTAAGGATACAGGGATGAGACCTGGGGTGTGTGTTTAAAAGGCAGGGGGCCTGAAAGTGAGGAGAGGTGATGGTGCTGTCATGGTCAGGGGGTTTGGGAGGTCATCTGCAGGTGTTTTTGATGTCTGTAACCCACTTTCCCCTCCATGCTCCCCCATCCTCCCCCTTTTTCTGTCTGAGGGGCGCCGATAAACAACCCAAGCCCCCCGGCAGGGCAGGGCGCACCCCTCCTCCTCTATACCCCACCCCTCCTCATATATAGACTACTGTAAATACAGTGCCCCATCCCCCCCGCCATACATACCCCCTTCTTCTTATCCACTGCTGTAAACACAGACCATCTATTACTGCGTTCTGACAGCCCCACAAGGGCGCACATACATGCACTCGCGCAGCCAGGTTTAATTAGCAGCTGTAAAAAGGGTTTTAGAGGTGAATCAATTATCGCAGTTGAAAGGATGAACGTAAAAATGAAAGACAAGCTGAAGGGCGAAAGAAAGAGAAGACACATCTCACCATTTCATTAATGGATATGGTGATTAGCCTTCACTGGTCATGCCTTTCCATGTCTGTGAGCTCTCCTTGAGATGATTTGTTGTATATGGTGGCCACGCTCTTGAACCCAGTCTAGACGGGATACAAGGAGATGCGGGCAAAAGATGAAATAGAGTAGATGAGTATGTTATTGAATGTAATTATCTACAAAGCGAAGCAAAGTGTTTGTCATTGAATCGAAGGACATGTTTTGTGGCTTTTATGAGGAGATCCTGCAAGTTTTCTTCTCCGACAAGACAGCAGGAAGAACACAGAAGAGCAACAGAATAAAAAATAACAAATCTGCTTGGAAATCCACTTTCCTAGCCTGTGGAGTCTGTTTCTGAAATAATTCATCACACCACAGTTTGGATTCCGCATTTGTCCCGGCTTCTCGTGTGTGTTCAGCTGCAACTAAACTGTGGCAAATGGGGGAACATCAACTGTCCATTTGGCTTCGGCACCTTCTCTATATATAGGGTAACATTTGCTTTTCCCCTAGTTTATGATGGTTCAGTAACTCCTTCAGCTCTAACACACAAACACACACACACACACACATCCCCCTCCTGCAGCCTCAGGGCCTTATAGCGCCTGGGTTGCCCCACACTAGGAGCAGCTGTGAGGGAGAGGTCAGTGTCGAGTTATATACCCCGCCACAGATTGGATAGCTCATCACCTGTTACACTCCCTGAAATCCTTCCTTCAGCACACAGCAGTGCACCAGTCTTTTCTCCAAGGGTATTACTTACAATATCATATGTTGTGAGGTTTAAAACTCCAGCTGTCAAGTCAGTGCTTTGTCTAAAACAACCTCACTTCATCCTCTTACTTTTTCCCTCTCCTGTAATTGTCCAGGTGGCAGTGAAGGTGATCGACAAGCGGAAGGCCAAGAAGGACTCCTATGTGACCAAGAACCTGCGGCGGGAGGGCCACATCCAGCAGATGATCCGCCACCCCAACATCACGCAGCTGCTGGACATCTTGGAGACGGAGAACAGCTACTACCTGGTGATGGAACTGTGTCCCGGTGGGAACCTCATGAACCGCATTTACGACAAGAAGCGCCTGGACGAGAGGGAGACTCAGAAATACATCCGGCAGTTGGTGTTGGCAGTGGAGCACTTGCACAGAGCGGGCGTGGTGCACAGGTAAAAAAAACCAAACAAACAAGAAAAACAACAACACACAAATGATTTGCATAAATGAATCTGAATGTATGGACAGACATCCATAAATCAGAGAGCACGTGCTGTTGTGCTAAAGCTGCCAATAAGATCTCTGTCACACGCGATCCTCTTACTCAAAGTGAGGGTTTAGACCTTCTTGTGCACACACACTATTAATCCGAAAAGACAAATCAGTCTGCTCAATATCTGCAGTGTGATTATGAGCTTTTTCAGAGACCTTCTAAGAGTTTCTTAAAAAAAAAAAAAAAAAAAAAAAAAAAAAAAGTAATTCCAGAGCAATTTTCTTACAATACTGCTATCATGCTATTATAAAATGTTTGATTCGGTTTAGGGATGAACAGCATGTACACTGCATCTCTAAATCAAATGTCAGCTACATATTTCGCCAGGCTCTACCCAGGAAGATTCAGTTCTTTGTTGGTCAAAGCCTGGGAACTAAATTTCTATCATGGCGAGATGGCCTATGTAGATAACTGTATAACAGGATTTCTGAGACTGAGGAGGGATTTTTGGAGACACACAATAGACTATGAAAATCAACCAGCTTGACCCACATTAAGAGGGTCATTGTGTGTCGGGGTTTGGTGGCGGGGAGGGGTTCGGGGGGGGGAGTAGATTCCCGTTGAACTCTTTTGTATGATGATGAAGGCTGAGATCAGTTATCTAATACAAACTCTGACTGAGCAGACGTTGACATCTCCTTTGTCCTTCTTTGTCTTACAGAGATCTGAAGATAGAAAACCTCCTGTTGGATGAGCAGGACAACATAAAGCTCATAGGTAAACCAAGATCTGCTGAAATGTTTGTTTTTTTTGTCATCTTGCATGTACAGTTGTAAAACTTGATGCTATATTTTTTACATTTAAATATACAAAAAATCGTACAGCAAAGGACAAAAGTATTATTGAAGCAGTTCATAATATTATTTATATAATAATTTATGTCAGCCACGACACTGTTATGCAGCTTCTTTAATGGGTGAGCTGAAAAAAATCACAAACAACACTCACCCCAGCTTTTTTCTACCTCAGATTTTGGCCTCAGTAACTGCGCTGGCATCCTGGGATACTCAGACCCCTTCAGCACCCAGTGTGGAAGTCCAGCCTACGCTGCCCCAGAGCTGCTTTCCAGAAAGAAGTATGGGCCAAAGGTGGATGTCTGGTCAATGTGAGTTTTTACAGATATAATCAACACTGCAATAACTATAAAGATAAATATATGTCTTTATTTCCTGAGTGTACCCAGAGCTTAAGTGTGTCCTTTGTGTTTTGCAGTGGTGTGAACATGTACGCGATGCTGACTGGGACTCTGCCGTTCACCGTGGAGCCCTTCAGCCTTCGAGCTCTGCACCAGAAGATGGTGGACAAGGAGATGAACCCTCTACCTCCCTCGCTCTCTACTGGTAAATATAACAGTAACAGTATAAATGTTCACCAGTTGTATGAGGATAAATCTTACATGACAAGGTGTTCCTTTGTTGTGAACTAAATGTGACTGACTGGTTTCAGAATTTTAGGACAAAAGGCTTAAGTACTTGTGTCTAAGTGATTTACCCTCCTTGATTAAGACTCTATTCTTCCTTTATAATCTTCTAAAAATAAATTCTGCCTTCAGACAACATCCTTATCAAGTTGTGTTAACAATTTACCACTGACCAACGTGAGCAAACAGCACGTGGACTTTACAGAGAAATTTAAGAGAACTGCAATGGCCACTCATCAAACACACACAATAAACAGAAAGAACTGATAAAGCCGCAGATACACGTTTCTCAAGAAAGTAATCCTAAGTGATCAACATGTCAGAAATGTCAAACGTAGCAGGGTATGACATAACATGTGTGGCAACGAAAATGCCACGATGCTTGTCAGAAAGGATCAGCGTACATTGTTGAAGGTTTTTAGTGGCGTCTTTGGCACTGCATCTAACAGACTGTGCAACGGTAGCTTTTCTTAATATGCAAATCAGAACTCCTGAGAAAGTTGTTCACCCTGTTGTGGACTTTGAAAAGAAAAAAGAAAACAATAGGCTTTTCCAACTTATCACTGGAGTCATGTTCATATGTATTGAAACTAGAATTACAAAATATTTACAAAGGTATATTTAAAGGCAGATCTTTACAAGCACTGTGTGTGTGTGTGTGGGTGTGTGTGTGTGTGTGTGGGGGGGTGTTTAGGTAGAATACGTGTTTGTTTTAGTTTATTGGAAGGTGCGGTGTTGTACCGCTGTCACTCCTCCTCAGCGTGTCACAACAGTGCTACTCACTAATATGTAAATCAGGGGATACAATCCACTTATGTAGCTATAAATCACGATAACATCCCATCTGAGTTATACAACAACAGAATGAATGTTCTAGCAGGATAAGAACTAGGACAAGGAGGTGGAAAGCCAAGTTTGTGGTTTGTGGGTATGAGCTCTGTCGAGACAAAAGTAATTGTGAAACCTGTAATAACATGTTTGAGCACTGGGAACGTTTCCACTTTATGAAGTGAGCGTGAATGTTTATTCTGTCTCTCTTTTTCTTGCCTCAGCTGCCATCTGTCTTCTGAAGAAGCTTCTTGAGCCAGACCCCAACAAGCGTCCAAATATCCATCAGGTGATGGCCGACTCCTGGCTGCAGCTGGCCAACAAGAACACAGGGGCTCCATACCTCAACAGGTAGACTCACATACATTTAAGATCCTCTGAGGCTGTCTTTTGCATTAGTAGGTCAACTGCTTCAGGCCATTTCTAAAGCATTACAAAACTTCAACTTTCTCGTTCGTCCTTTTCTCTGATAAGGATCCACATTGAAGAAATAAACCACACGGTGCTGCTGCACATGACGGAGAAGATGGGATACAAGCACAGCGAGGTTCTCAGTGCTGTCCTCACCAATCGTGCCTGCCACACTTTGGCCGTCTATTTCCTCTTAAACAAGAAAATGAAGAGACTCTCCAAAGAATACAGGGTAAGGAAATCCCATCTCCACGTTTTAAAAGGCGAGACAGTAAAGGAAACCATTTGAACTTTTACACACAACAAGTGTTTCTTGGTGTCAGCCCAGTTTCTGAGAGTTACAAGATTGGAGGAATTTGACCTAATAAAGCCTAGTTGCACAGCAGGTAAGGCTCATTTTTAACTGTTGTTTATTACTTCTGCTCAGGAGATGCAGTTCCAGGAAAAGAAGAAGGGAGAAAAGCAGAAAAATGAATACTTCCAGACCCAGTGGAGAAAGCATGTCGACAAGCTCACCATCCCCCCAAAACAGACGCCCGTCTACCTGGCTGTCAGCAAGGGGCCCAGCAAGGAAAAGAAACACCGAACAGGTGAGGGTTCATGCAGTACAGTACATTTTGTATATATAAAAAATGAAAAAAAAAAGAGATTTGTTCATTCATTGTATCTGTTTTATTTACCTTTATTCATACAGGGTAGGTTGACTGCGAATGCATGTTCTTGTACAGCAACGACCAGTGTCACACATACGTAGTTCCCCATCCATCCATCCATCCATCCATCCATCCATCCATCCATCCACTGTTTGTCTGTCCGTCCATCCATCCAACTACCCACCCATTCATCCATCCATCCATCCATCCATCCATCCATCTGAGAGGAAACATCCTGGTGGACAACTTGAGTCAATCTTGGGGCAAAGACACAAACACCTATTTATTTAATTTAATGTAACTGTTGATAGTCTAATGTATTGACTGAGAAAGTATAGTACAGAAGTAAGTATATGATTTGGAATTAAGCTGAATTTAATCTAGCAAAACAGCATTAATTCCAGTGTGTTAAAACCAGGTCAATGATTTTTAACAAAATGTGCCATGATCTGATGAGGCCACACTCCTTAAACAGGAGCTTGCAAGTGCCACATTAGCATTAGGACAAAGCAGAAACCAGATCTTCTCTCCTTCTTGTCATTTACTTGCAAATGGTACTGAGAAACCCCATGGGCTGTTCTAGATCCAGCATATCAGGATGGGCTGGTCTTCAAAATGTGAAAAATTAGGACAGAATGTTCCTTTGCATATACACCTGGCTGTTAAATGCCCTCAGAGGATTATGTACATAAAAGCTTTGACGTGACATATATAACCTTGAAATGTTATGTAATCGGTTAAAAGTGTGAGAGAAGCTGCATTTCTCAACTTTTCGTTCAGTTGTGCAGCAAGTTGAGCAAAAATTACATTTGTAATAAAAATGTATCAAAGAAAATATAATATTTCAGAAATGTTAAAATGTTTCTCCTTTCCTCTTCAGGTCTTTTGCGTGCAATTACTGGTGGCCATCGTAATTCACCTCTGGCACCACCTGGCACAGTTGCTTCTTCTTCTATGGAATATCTAGAGATCCATCCTCTCTTTCCCAACACGCCACAGCAGCGGAGACGCCTGGCCACTCTGCCGCAAGTCAACACGAGCCCGGAACACAATATTCCCGCTCCACCAGCACCATCACCGATCGGCATGCATTCCTTCGGCTCGCTCTCCAAAGCCGAACAAATTGAAGACACCCCGTCTTCACCCTGGTACAAGCTGACAAACGGGACTCTGTCTCCGCCCCGCCACGTCTCTGCCTTCCAACCCGACTCTTCTTACTTGAAAAAGGCCACAATCCCCAGTCCACCTGTCCTCATTGTCAACCCGCAGCCGAAGAAGAGCATCTCGTCAGAGTGGTGCGGTTCTTCAGACACCAGTGGCAGCCCTCCCAGCACCATAGGAAGCCCACCTGGCAGTTCGGCTTTCAGTCCACCGAAGTCTGCCTTCAGTCCCCTCAACCCCACCTCAGCATTCAGTCCTCCATCCAACAGCGGTAGCAGTGATCCTGAGAGCCCAACGCACCGCAGCAAGTTCCCCTCTATGGGCATTGGGCAGATCCTGAAGAAGAAGGTCCAGCTGCAGCCATTTACATTCCGACCAGAACAAGTTGTTGAGGAAGTCGTTTCCCCACCTCCTTACCCCATGCAGACTCTCCTCTGTGCTTCGGGTGCACTAAAGACTCTCTGCTGAAGAATACAAAACAAAAGATGATGAAAGAAAGACAGAATGAATTCAAGGCCACTCTCAGCAGTTTGTTGAAGTTGGAGAGGTCTTCCAGAGCGGCCTTTTGAACTGTGAACTGTCCCTTTATTGCTACTGAGCCACTTTTCATGACGGACTTGATTATTTAAAAAAATGACAAAACAAAAAAAGACAAAAAGGGTCAGCAAATACAACATTCTATCTCTCATTACTGCTCTTATTATGTAATAAGAGGTGGTGACATTGAGAGGATGAGATTTGAAATGGATCCCTGAGCAATGACTAAACCTTGCTGTGTCCTAGATACAGAGTGGACATGGGACATGATGTAATATGGGCCTTGCTAACTAATGTACACACACACATACGCACACATGAAACACTGTATTATAGACCAAGTTAGAAATACTAACTTATGTAATTTTACTGTAACTGGTTACTAATTGAGTCGCAGACTGATTCACACCAGCTAACACATCCCAACTCTTACCCTCACCCTGATTACATGTATTCAGTAAATGTGTTGTCTCTGTGAAAACTGTATGATAGCCACTGTCTTCCAGCCAGCTGGCACTGTATCCTAAAGGCTGACTGGAAGAAGCTCACTGCACTATTCTTGAAAACCAAAACCTATAGCTACAATGGTGTTTACCATCTTTTACCTCACTGCATTATTCATACATTAACGTATAACGGCGGTCAATTGTGACATGCTTGTGTGGATTTTGTCACACCGTTGCAGTGTCTAAGCGTTGCCCTTAGAATCAACACACTGAAAGAGACGTAGGTACCAAGAGTAGAATGATACTCACTTTTTATATTGTTGTCTGTCACTCAGCTACGATAATTCACAGTCGGAAATTTTCACATTACATAACCTGTAATGTTGCCAGGTATAACAAAATGTAATAGTGTTTGTCAAAACAGAAAATAGCTGTTCGGTCAGGTTTAAACAAACACACCATCAAGCAGAAAAAATAGAGCATCAAAAGCCTTATGTAACTGATCAACCTCCCGAAAGGCTGACGGTATGAAAGTAGGAACATCTGTGAAAATAATTCACTTCCTTTTGTCTTAATGCTGTAGTTTGTGCAATAGTCTTAAGTGTTAACTGCAATGATGAGTATTTGCCAAGAGCTCCCTGAGAGTGATGTGAAAATTGTTCCTGTAAATAACAGTACAACTGTTGTACTCTTTCACTTATGCCGTTCTGTGAGGGCGGAATTCTGAAATGTCTATCAAGCTCACATTTTCACATGTTAGTTGACTCTACGATAAGGCTTCCACAGGCACACGAGGCTTCTCACTGTTAAAATGCTGTAGAATCTCTTCCTGTCCAAACGAAAAGTTGCATGAGTCAAACTGTACTGTCACCATTTGAATTTATGTCTTTGTAACTTTTTTTCGGTTGATACTGAGATTGATACAGACTCGGGGGGTCTTTTGTAAGATTTTGTAATGGATGGTTTTGTTTGAGTGTCAAGAGATTTCTATCCTGTACAAAGTATTTTAAATATTTATAAGGAATCCTTCATGTGTCTGTCTGGTCTTTGAAATGCACCTGTGTACTGCCTGACCTCGTTCTTGTACATCATATGTTCTTCGCACATATAATAATACACACATCATTAGCTGAAAATTTATAAAATTAATACGTTTAAATAACTTTAAGCAGCTGATCCACAGAACATTCTTGGTAATTTATGTATAATTTACTCAGAGCCTGAGGTGTATAATTCATTCCTAAAGCTCTCAGCTCCTCGAGGACTTGGCGAAGATTGCCCCTTCTGCTACACGAGGTTCCTTTACAACCTCAGTGCCACTTGTCTCACATACCATATATATTTCCCATGGGAAAACCTGTGGTGGGTAAAAAAAAGAAAAAACACTCCCTGCAACAGCTGAAGGACTCATACACACACTTATGCTACAACCCCTCCCTTCCTCTTCACTAACACACACACTGTAGACACTAATCTACTCAGCTGTGACTCCCCTGTCCCCATAATAAACCTCTTTGGGTGACACTGCCTAGTCGAGACAAAGAAGGGGGATCACCAGAGCTCTGAGACAAACATGCACATACATTGGACAACACAAACAGGGATGTCTGATTAAATCGCCGTGGCTAAGCTGATAAAAGCGGAGGGGCAAGAGTGGCCCTAAAATGCATTAGAGCCAGAGCCTTTGTTTACCAAAGACAGGCTGACAGTTAGTCAGAATCCCTGGGAGGTCTGTTGAGAGAAACGGCCAACGGTCATAAAAACTGTGGCTTAACCACAGTTTAAGGATATTACCGGGCATGGACAGGTGTTACCTGTACCTACTGATCCCCACTGCACAGGTAACATCTGTGCAACAGTAATTACTGCTAGGCAACTCTTGCAATTTTTATCTCTATGGAAAATAATGTTTTTTAAAAAAAAACAAAAAAACTGCAACAGTCAGATGGGACACTGCAATGGGGAATATCAGGTTTGGTAGCAACATCCCTAAATACAGCAATAATTAAGTAATTTACCAAAAAATAACTGGTCAATTTCTGAAATATGAACATTTACTTTCCTTCTAACTGATATTAATATAAATGCTATATATTTTGATTTTATATTGTTCAAAATGAATCATATAGGTTACAAAAATGACCAGAATAATAGTTCAGTTTATCCAAAATAAATCCTATAGTTTACAAAAAAACAAAGCAATAGTTCGAAGATCTTTAAGGAAAATATTTGGAAGTTTGTTGCAGCCTCACACCACCTTTTCAAAGGTTTTGACTGCAGTGGCACGTCTTTAGTCTACGCACAATTTCAGGAAACATTAGCGAATGTAAGAAATCCACACTGATGAGATAAAGGGGAAAACAAATCATTTTCCTTGACACCCGGATTATTTTAAACCTAATCTGTGTGTGTAAAGAGGTCAAGTAAGAATGATGGTAAACAAACACTGCCCTCACCATCCCAACAGGGTTTGGGCAATAAGCAGATTTTTTTTCTCCATCATAATCATTTGATGGAGATATTAAGAATGCCTACTGTGACATACAATTAATGTATAGACCAAAAAAAAAAAAAAAAAAAGCAGCTACTGGGTAAGACTTCATTAAGAAAATATTACAAAAAAAAATATTTTTTTTTTACATCAGAGTTATATTATATTGGCGTTCTTATGGCTATTATGTTTAGTTTTTTCCAACATTATCAAGCTTTATATTTGGACTCATACACACCTTTAATATAATACAGCCGTTCCTGTCAGATTTAGACAGAAGTTGAACACTTTATGCCTTTGCTGTATTAAAAACGAGACAACCAGGGTCGTGGTATTCACAACATATCACAACAGTACCTGTTTGTCATCTCTCTCCTTGGACAAATAAAAATATATCTGAATATTCAAATCATCAAATGGACCACTTAATGTCCAGCAGGACTTTATTTCTGTCAATCTGTTCAGGCTTAGATCCTGATGACACTAATCCTGTTTTCAGCCCACTCCTCGTCACATATACGCACACACACACTCATACCAGGGTGTCAGTGGCGATGGGACGAGCCTTTGTGTCTGAGAAAAACAGACGATTAACCTGCTACACAGTGACGGACCCCGGGGATGTTCTCACACACACACAAACACATTCAGACGAGCTGAGCATTCTGGTTCAGCCTCATGGACCAGTACTGCCTTCCTCAGCAGCTTTCACACGGGCAACGGAGGAGAGAGTGAGAGACAGCCAGACTGTACCTGGCAGACGCCGGTGTACACAAAGACGTAGGGGGGAAATAAACAAGCAGATGTTTCTAATGAAGTAGGAGGCTTTGAGCACTCAAAAGAGATTTGGGTTATTCCGTCAGACGAGCCACTGACCGGCCGGTTATACTAGTTCGATCGCAGACACAGATGAAGGTGATTAATGAACTGAGAAGGCTGTTGCTCATCAGAGACGTGTCTGTTGCGCACTATTTGTAAAACAAAACTGGGTTAAGTTTCACAAAGACTCTAGCTCATCTGATACCCACTGAATCCTGAGATTAATTGGGAAATTCAACCTCCCAGATAAAGGGGTTTACTAATTGACCCGCCATCTAGTCTGGGCGACACAAAGACAATGATGACATCACCCTGCCTTAATGACTTTTGGTCAAACATATGTTGGAGAATCAACAGCGGAAAAAAGCAGGCAGTGGCAATTAATCAAGTCAAAAAAAAATAATCATCTGGGTTCTCGGCTTTTGTTTTCTTAATTAAATCATTTCTTTTCTTTTTTTCATGATTACAAACAGAAATAGAGAGGATTACATATTTTTTTTAAATTATATTTGCATAAGCATAATGTAAATAAATGCATATTTGTGAATACATTTTGGACAAAAATTAGATGTTTAGGCAACACAGTGGACATGTGCTTTTCACAATGCTGTGGAAAATCAAGAGTTAAACCAGAAATCCTGCTATGAGCAACTGGTGGGGTGTGGCCCTTTGTCAGAGAAAAAACAAATATTATGATGGAAAAGCAGAAAATTGGGATTCAGTGAGAGAAACAAGTGATGATTTAAATATTGTATGCTGGAATAATGCTGCTTTTCACCTTTCACAAAACCCCAGACACATGCATCTCATTTCCACTTTCCTCATCCCTCACATCATTACAGAGCTTTAAATTGCATAAAATTTAGGTCTCTCAAACCAGTAAAACAGAAACATTTTCCCCTCTCACAAAGTAATCCTTTTTACTGCATGGGAAAAAAACAAACATATTTTTCAAACTTGGCACACAGGTGGCACTCCTTGAGATATTTTTTCCTCTCAAAAACAAGATCAGAAATTCAATCAAAGAGCACAGAACAGCCAATAGGATCTCAGTGTCTGTGGCAATAGCAGCATCAGTCTGAGCAGCCATTGGTCCGTTGTTTCACACAGGGAGGACTGTAATTGGCTGCCAGCGTGTAGAGGCTTCATTGCCTCCATGGCAACATTGCTTCCTTATTGCTTAGGGAAGGTGAGAAGGAGGGAAAGAGGGGAGGCGACTTTCGCTCAGACACTACCTCTGCATTATTCATCCTTTGTCCCCAAGTGCTTGTAGAATGTGTGTAGATGTACTGACTGATGTGTGTGTGTGTGTGTGTGTTTCTGTGTTGGTCTTGGTTTGGGTGGTAATGATTGGTTGAGACATGAGGGGTGATCGGGGTGAAACCGGTGCAATAATTGCACTCAGCAGTGCAATGCATCCAGCAACACCATGTCTATATATAAAACAGCTAAATGAGTTCAGAGGCCATTCACTGAGACACTGCCTTCAAATCCAGTCTCAAGCCTATAAGCTTTACTGCGCCGAATGGAACAACAAACAAACTGGGAAATATTCTCCAAAACGAGCGTGTTACAGGGCACAGCAGCGCACATGTGGACAGTCAACTGGCCGGCTGGCTTGCATCATCCACTCACAGGATGGATGCAGGTGCCTCATCCTTAAACGAGAGCTGGATTAAGAAGACACCTCCTTCACCGCCAACACCACCATCAGAAAACAACAACAACCACGCGGTTTGTTTGTTGTTGTTTTGACTTTTCCCCCTCAACAGTTGAGGGTGGGGAGAATTAGAGCGAGAGGGAGGGAGATAGAGAGACGAGGGTGGGGTTAGCGAGAGAGAAAAACATCACACTGAGATTATGGTTGGGGGGATGCTCGCTCAGGACTCCTCCTCTATGTGTGCGTCTGAGCATGAGCGGGGGATAACGTCTGTTGACAGGCATGCCGGCCAGCGAGCTGGCTGGCTGTTCCTCCGGCAGTGCACACGATGACGAGATGGCAACAGGCACTCAGCATAGCACGTGCTCTCAGTTGCCATCGCAACCTGCCCTTGGATACAGCGTGCTGGTTGGCCGTTTCTAACTGTTGTTGTTCTGTGAGGCTGATGAAACCTCGTGGGTGAGGGAGGGCAAGCGGTACAGCATGGAGCTGCTTTCCTGCCTTGGTAGAAAGTGTTGCTAGGCACATTAGAGGTCAGTTTTGGTAAACAAACAGTCAGGCTTTAATATATAATCAACCCCCTAACCTCCTTCCCCAACCCCAAAGCCCTTAAACTTACTGTTTAACTCTTAAATCTGAGAGATACTTCTAATTACAAAGCAGGATGAGCCAATGATCTCCAACAATCTTGGTGCAAAAGAAGAAAAGAAAGATTTAAAAAATTATCCTAATAATTTAAAGTTGCCTCATTTGGTTTAATCTCTAATTTGAAACTGACAGTCCTGAAATACATTTTTAAAAACATTTTCTTCAATGGTGGAAACAGATGAATACTTTATTACACCAAATTCCTTAAGACAACAATAAACTCATACAACTGTGAACAAACAAAACAAAAATAAACAAACCTATAAGTTAATGAAACAAAAACAAATGAAAGGATGAAAATTATGGCACATTTTGGAAAAATCTGACAAATTTGCAAAAAAAAAGAGAAGAAGTACTTGGATTATACTTAGGAATTGCACAGTAATGTGCCTATCTGTATTCTTTTTTTCATGATTATAAACAATGCAAATTCTTATAATGTTTTTCAGTTTGAGCCAACACCTGGCAAATAGAAACATGTACACATCAATCCTGTTGGGCTTCAAGACTCCACACGTGAGAAAGAGAACAAAGAAAAAGTGTGTATGTGTGACTTGGAGAGGCCAGATCAATACAGCATTGTGCTGAGTGTGCAGCCTGCCTGATGAAATCCTGCACAAATAAACATTCTGCTCATAGCGCACATTCACTCTGCACCGAGACCCACAGAGAAGACGGTGCCTTGAGCCGCAGCAGCAGAGCTGGCAACATGATTGATTACAAGTGCAGGCAGTCTTTGTTTCACCACTGGTAATCAGGACAAAGCAGAGTGGAAGCTTTATGTGTGTGAGTGTGTGTGCGCATAGGTGCATGAGCACAAAGTGAGGCAAGGACAAAATGTGTTGCTGAAGGAACAGGGCTGATATAAAACCTAGAGGCATTAATGTAAAGGCAGGAACAACGGGTGTGGATATTAGATCCTCATATTCAACACCTGGACAAATCACCAAGCCCGACAAGTTGCCGTCCATCACTGTCGCATCTCATCACATTATTCGTGAATGCCAACTTCGATCTCTTCCAGCCTCTGTGCCATGGACATGACCAGCATTTTCATCTGGAAAGGATGTGGAGGGGGGGGGGGGTCGGGTCAAGCAAGAGAGAAGGACAATGTTTTGAAGTTGTTCAGAGTTGGTGATGTAAAGATGAACAGCAAAGGCAAAGAAATGAGTCGAGTGAGGATGGAAGGAATCAGAACAGGGAAGAGATGAAGGAGAAAATGGACAGGTGGGAAATGAAGGGAGCAGCAGGAAGCAATGAAGAAGAGAGAAGGGAGGAGGAGTAAAGATAATTGGAAAAGGGAGACGGTGAGGAAGAATGACAAAACCCAGAGAGGCAGTGGTCAGGAATGGATGGGCATGAGAAGGGGGTAGGAGGGGGTGAGAGTGGGAGTGTGAGGGGAGACAGGTCAATGGGGGTAGAAGATGAAAAACCCAAACAAGTGTCTACAAGTCAGGCAGACAGATAGACAGAATACATTAAGGATGGCAGCAGGGGCATCATCGTCACAGACAGTATAGACAAAAATGCATTAAAAACATATGAGCATGGCTGAAAGGAAACTCATTTAATGCATTAAACATTAAACGAGTAGTGCTTATTTTCATTTCAAACACTAATAACAATGCCGAAGTTCAACTACCGATAACCAAAGAAAGTTTTTATATATATATATATATATATATATGTTAAGTTCAGAAATACAAATGTTTTTCTTTTCATGCAGCAGTATTTCAAGATGTGCAGTCTAATCTATTAAAACAAATTTTACAGCTTGTTCAGGAAAATAAAATATTTTCTTACAGGTGTTATCTTTGTATTTTCTGTGTACAATTGGTGAGGTAACGCTATTGTCTCAAACACTGAAAATATATTATTATTTGTTCCTTTTTCAAAGAAAACATTGATTTCTTTGAAATGATTTTTGTGTCACATTTTTATAATTTGTGCATATTTTTTTCAGATTAATCACTGAAACCTACAGACTATAAAACAACCAATGGCAAGGTCCATTTTTTTCTTTTTCAGCTGCAAAAATTGATGAATCACTAATTATTTTAGCAATAAAAAGAAGCTAAACTTGGGATGTAATATGCGCAGGATTTAATTATCTAAACACAAGCAGCAGCACTACAAGTATTTTGTCTACATAAAATATAGTTCAAGATTTTTATTTAAATGCAAAACTTTCTTAGTTTTTTATACTTGCTGCTACGGAAATGCTTTAGAGGGCACCAAGAAGTGTCGAATTTGCCCATGAGTTTTGGATGGAAAAGGTGTTAAATATCACTTAAAGGGGAAATATTACTTTAAATCTTGCCCAAAGTAATTAAAGTAGAGTGTCTCAGTGAGCCTTAATGATTTACTAAAAGTGATAACAGAAAGCACTGATTGTAATTCCTGACATAGTCCGAGACATTTACTATCTTGATACAATGCGCCAATGGCAAACAATGAATGATGGCTATAAAACACCATCAATGTGTAACCAAAGTCACGTTACTCTTCAGCTTATACATACAGGCACTAAACAAAGTCAATGATGGGATAGATTTAAGTAGTAACTGTCATTTAGACACTACGAGGTAAGCTTTTCCATTTCATTGTATGCTGTCCTGTTACACACCTCTTTGATTGACATAGTGAAGCAACACTATTATAGGAGTGACACAGGTTTCAGTATGTGACATGTGTTTACAGTTCGTTTACCCACTTGTTTGGGTGGATCACAAAAGAGAGACAGAAAGTCTCTCAGAGTTCTGACATGGTATTTAACGTGCAAGTACACACATAAATCTCTCAGTAAGTTGTTAAAAGCACACACTATGGTCTGTTGCTCATACATCGCTTCTTTTTTCCTTGTTGTATTAGAGGCAGCAAAACCTGTTTAAAATATAGTGTTCCATAGATAACATAATGCCATGGTTCAAGTACCAAGTGATTAAAACCCAGAGTTTGCTGTCAAGTAAAAACAATGTCAGAAATTCCACAAGTGAGCTAACATGACAAAGACGCAATGAAAACATGTTTTTCCTATAACAAAGATTCCTCAACATGCTCCCCATAACGTCTATTGTCCCTGGTACAAGAGTGTGGGAGGGCTGGCAGGTACTCTGGCACGCTATCACCACCTACTGGCCAATTTGTGGTTTTATGGGTATTTCTTGAACAAAGGGTGATTAAGAATAACTTTGGAAATTACTACACTTTTGTGTTGAAATATGAGGGAATAATTAAATACTGTACTAGTATGAAATTCAAACCGGAAAGGAATTAAAAAATGTAAATGTACAGACATTAAAAATAAAAGTAGATTTAGATGCTACCAAGGAATCTCAAGGGAAATATATTTGTTTTTTCAAGCGATCAGAATGGCATAGAAAATGAATTTGTTTGCAGGAGATGACCTGGACAGATGAGGTAATGTCTGAAATAAGAGTCTGCCCGTTATAGCAGTAAGGGTTTCCCAGAACTGAGCTGATGTCATCCTAAGTACAACCTGTGCATTGGTAATCAATGAGAGAGCCGTCCTAAAGCAATGAGAAAGCTCCGTCTGTAGGACATTGCAACCCAGAACACAGTGACCCCTGCTACAGCTGGTGTAGTGGGTAGGTCAGATCTTTTGTTTTTTTTTTTAATTTAAAAAAAAAAAAAAATAAATAAATAAATAAATCAAATTTTAAAAAGCAATACAATTTTAAGGAATAAAATCAACCAGTGTTTGATTGGAGATATAATCAAGGTTATACTGCAATGAGTTTAAGCACAGAAAACCTGCTTAGTGAATTAAACATTTTATCTCACAGCAGGACGACATCAGAGAAAGCAGACAAAGAACAGCAGCAGCAGTAATTTACCTCTGTAAGCTGTTGTTCAACAGTGTTACAGTACTCCAGTGTGGCTGGCTGCTCTTTGGGGCCCTCTGCTGCCAACATCTGGTCTGCAGAGCCCAGCACGTAGCTGAAAAAGATGTACAGTGTAATATTAGGGTGCTTAATAAACTGGTAAAGACAGGCTGCATATGATCTCAAAACCTCATCTCTCAACATCTTTGCAACTAACTGAAGCCAATAATATATGCTGACCACGAATACTACGTGTGTGAAGCTGTGCAGGAGCCCTGTTTGGTGAGGTAGTTAACACCATGTCATCTTGTTTTCAGTTGGTTATCTCAAACATACTGGGTTTGGTTTTCATTTGCTTGTGTCCTTTAACAAACCACCAGGGCTTTTCTGATATGGAAGCATTTTTGGCAAACCCCAAGGAGATTTTAAGAGCACCCAAAGAGGTCTTAGCATGTTCCAAAGGACAATTACCAGCACCAAAAAGGCTCAATTGAGAGCTTTAAAATTATTTTTACCTGTTTTGTCTGCTGAGGTTTCACTAACACAAGCACAACAGACATTTTATAATAAAATGGTAAAACAAACAAACAAACAAAAAAAACGGTAAAACACAGAGTTCTGTCAAGCAAGACAACACATGCATTGTTTCTACTTGATGTGGACTGATTTAAAGTTGTAGAACTCACCACCCAAAGCCACCCATTACTGTGTTTCTTGATAAATTCAAAAATGTTTATCTATTCAACTTGTGTAAAGGCGCTTTATGGGCACGAAGGTTGATTGTAAGGATATACTGACGTTAACAGGAGAATATTTGGTCATACCATTTGAAAAGAGAGGGTCCATGTTGTCAAGCTTGAGACCAAAATAGTATTCATGCTCACTTTCTGACATACAGATAATAATCATGCATTTCAGTCTTCTCAGACAATGTAAAGATCTGACTCCAATGTAAGAGCACTTCCACAACATTGTAAAATATTTTAACAGGTTTAAAAATCTTCCAAAATACGCTCACACTTTGTTCCTCAGAATTTGAATAAGACTTGATTAATAGACCCCCCCCCCCATATATACAAAAAAACCCCAAATTTGAATCTGTGCATTTCTCTTTAAATATTTCTATTAACAATCAATAATGGAATAATTCTTCAGGTTCTTTACTTAAGTATCAATATAGCATTTTATAAATACTCCATTGTAAATTGAAATTCTGCCTGAAAAATCCTAGTAAAAGCACTAAAGTGTTTGCAGCAAAATCCAGTCAAAATTGCAAAATTATAGTAACATAATAGTCAGAGGGAGAAACTAGTACTTTAATTTTGCAATTTTTTATATATATATATATATATATATATATATATATATATATATATATATATATATATATATAAATTACTGAAGCATCTGTGTGTCAGCGCTAAGTTACTGTTGTAGTTGCTGCTGATGGAACTATTTTGTATACTGTTGTACATATGGGGGAGGCAGATAAATGCAATGGATCCATAGATGATTAAAGGCAGAGAAAAGAACAAAAAACTAAGTTCTGATACACAAATCTGTTTTCAGTTTCCAGATTCCTTCACTAATTTTTGATTCTGGTGAGATACTGGGTTGTTTGTGTACTGTGTATTTATTGAAATTAACCCATGTGAGAAGATTACAGGGAAAAACACTACTTGGAGGAGTGCCTGACTACTCATGAATATCTGAAAAGTCACCCCAGTTATCCAAAATGCTTTGTAGAAGCCAAAAATGTTGAAAACCACTGGTTTTATCTCTAACAATGTGTTGTATCTTAAAAGCACGTCATATATCTTTTGAATACAATCTTCATCTTAAAAGTGACTAGTAACAAAAGCTGTCAAATGAAAAGAATGCACAAGATTTCCCTGTGAAGTGTAGTGAAAATTAACTATAAATTGCTGTGCTAAAGCTGTGCATAAAAAAAACACCAAGAACAAAACTAAACATACCTGTCGATGCCAGCTACATGGAAACAGAATGTAAACCTCTTGTGATCCAGATTCTTCGGTGTTGATGTGTAAACCATGCCAAGTACAGAGTGGCAGCCTCGACACGTAAGATCCACAATCAGACTGCGGCGGGAAAATCACAAGAGAACAAACAGAGAACAGTTTAATCATACATACATGTATGATAAAATACCAGCAGGCTGTTGGTCAAATTTGGTTGTGCTTAAGTGTGCAAGTAAAATATGACACATACATTCAGCATCAGTGCTGCACATGTGCTTAAACTACTTGTATTATATTTGCACGTGTACGGTCCCTGTATTTTCAATTCTACTGCAGCTATCTGACAGTTATAATCATTAATTTGTTTGATTACCTGCCAAAAACTGACAGATTACTGTAGATTAAACAATGCTACAATGTCAAAAGCATTTAAACTTTTTCCCTGTCATATTCTATCCAATAAAATGCTGCTTGCAAAATTAGGTATTACAACATCAACAGGGATAGTCTTGCAACACAAAACACTTTACTTTTGATGAGTAGATTTTATTGACATTTTTGTACTTTTTGTATTCAGAACTATTAAATATAAGGTTCTGCAGTATTTACATAGAATAATTTTACATTGTTGTATTGCTACTTTTATTTGATTTGAATACTTCATACAGTACTAGGCACAATCTTACCAACGAGATCGTTTGCTTGGTTCAAACAGGTGACTTTCCTTTCCAATCAACACGTTGTCAGTGACCCCTAAAACCAAAACATCACAAACATGTCAGCTGTACAGTGCAGTACTGTAATCACAGGGTAACTTTAAACCTGTACAACTGCACTTAATAAATGCCCCATTGTGTCAGATTTTTAGGTAATTTGTCTTTTTAAACAGTATCAACAACATTTCTGTTGATAGTCTGAAGTGCTGAAAATCTAACGGAACAACATATTTTGGAGGGACAGTTTGATTTGTTGTTGCTGTCCAACTTAATTATGTATAAATAAATTTCATCTTAGGCGTTTTAGATTAAAATAAAGTACTATTTACCCTGAATATTAACGAGAATAATTATTCAAAAAAGCAAACAATAGCAAACACAGACTCACGCTTCAGTCTTATTTGGTTTTGGCCGTCTTCACTTCCATCCCAGGACAGTGAATCTCCTACAGGCAACCGACACTTGGCGCAGATGAAGACCACCGGGTTGTCGTCGTCGTTCTCTTCCATGGCGACTTGACGGAACAACTTTTCTTCGACGGCTGTGGAGTCTATGCTGGACGTTTCAAACGTGCTGTTCACAATTTTCTGTCGGTATGTCAACGACTGTTTCGTGGTCGCCATTTCTGCTGCGTTTCGAACTAGGCGGGTGGTGACGATGAAGCCAAAACTCCAGAAGAATCCAGATAACGCGAGATTTGACTTCTGTGTAAGTTCGTCTTCGTCTTGAGTTGTTTTTTTGTTTTTTTACCCCGATGCAATTTTAATCTTTTTTCTTTTGTAGCTTAAATGAATAGTTGTAGTTATACTGAAGTTATTTGAATTTCAGTTTTATTTATGGGTGTCCGTCATATATACACAATTTTGTGTTAATATTCCTATTTTTATTTTTTTCCGGATTAGTGAAGGGGGGGTTCCTTCATGCGAACCGACGTGAATTATCTTAACTGCATTTTCATCTTTGTGAGCCAAGCGGAAGCGTGAACTAGCGAAGTCCGAAAGTCACCATATAAACTTTTTTGATATTGAGACTTTTTTTATTTCCTTGTATTTGTTTAATTGCTTGTTTTATTTGTATGCACTTAACTAATATCAAACTTTCTTAATTTTTGGTAAATTAAAAATACACATTTTAACTTTCCCAAACGTGGCTTTGCTTTGTCTTCTTATTGGCTGACAACCAGGAAGTTATTGATGATTTGGGTGGCGCGAAAACTGTTGTAGTTTTTCCCATAGTTTCCTGAAGCACCTAAACGTTTATTTTAAGAAGCCGGCTATTTAGTTTTTTCCTGCCTGTTCATCCGCCATGTGTGAAAAGATTAATAAGGTAACGTTCAGTGTTTTTCGCTAACGTAACTTAGCATGTGACTGTCGTTGCTGTGTTTTGTTTACATCCTTCTGTTCAATATTATGGCTTGTTTAGGTGAACGGCTGGCTCAGCAAAGTGTTTGGTGATCAGCCGGTGCCACAGTTTGAAGTCAACACGAGGACAGTGGAGGTACTGTACCAGCTAGCGCAGGCCAGTGAAGCCCGGTGCAGTAACACAGCTCTGCTCATAGAAGACCTCAAGCAGAAAGCATCAGAATATCAGGCTGATGGTGAGTAAATACAGTGAAATTTACACTGCCATTGGTGTTTTAGACGTATTTCACAAATAACAATGCAAACGTGGGTTACTTTTTCAGTCTTTCTTAGCTCAGAATTCTCCCAAAAGGCCATATTAACATAATACTGAAAACATTCTTGAAAACATTTCTAAAAACATTATGCAGCACATGTATGCACATTAGTATACAGTATGGTGCAATAAAAGTAAAGTGAAGATGATTTCAAAACATTGTGCAGCCTTGCACAGTTTCTGTATGTATTTATAATATATGTCAATATATATACTTGCATACATAGTATATGCACGTATGGACATGTTATATAGAAACATGTATGATATATAGAAACCTGTATGATCATCTGGTCACTTATTGTACTGTTGGGTTTATTTTCAGTATAACGGCCACATTCCCAGATGTTAGTAACAAGATAGTAAAAAATATTAATACTTGTAGAATAATGGCCAAAACAAAGAAATAAGATCAAAGTTGTAATAAACCGACCTAACAGTAATATTGTAAGTTTGATTCACTTTTCTGTTTGCTGTTTAGTCAAATGTAAGACTTAGAATTAGACAGACTGTATTGTATTGCACAGTTAGCGCAAAAAAAAAATTCAAAAAAGTTTGTAATGTGAATGTAGGTCATACTGCAGTAAATCACAGAACCCAACTGTGTTTTCTCCATCTAGGTGCTCATCTCCAGGACGTTCTTCTACAAGGTGTTGGCCTGTCAGGTGCAAGCTTGTCAAAGCCCGCTGCTGACTATTTGTCTGCTTTAGTGGACAATGCTATGGTGCTTGGAGTGAGAGACAGTTCTTTGGGGAGGTACACCATCAATATTCCATTGCTGTCTGTATTTACTAGTATTTTCCTTCGAGTAGTGTCACAGATTTTCTGAAAGACGTCACAAAACATGGGTGACGTGTATTTTTATGTCTTCTGTAGCTTTATGCCAGCAGTGAACAACCTCACCAATGAACTTATGGAAGCAGAGAAGTCAAACAGAAGACTTGAGAGAGAACTCGGGGCCCTCAGAAAGAGACTTGGTGCTACTCTGGTGCTTCGGGGCAACTTACAAGAGTAAGAACTTGGCTGATGGCATTAGCATGTTGTAATACTACATTCTAATAGAAACATTGTTCTAAAAATGATTACATATTGCACATTTGCACATGCAGAAATCCAACAGTAACAGAAACTCATCATTTGCTGCTGAATCTGTAGTAATCAATGTTCCTAATTGTCAGGGATATCAACAAAACTTCCAAATCTCAGGCAGTTGAGGGCGCTAAAGCAGAGGAGAGGCTGCTTGACATGAATTTTGTGACGGCAAAGGGTAAAGAGCTCAGTCACAGACGGGAGAAATCAGAGGTATGTTGCTGTATTACACCTACAAATGCACTAGCTGCTTATGGGAAGTTCTTTAGTTAATTCATTAATACGTTGTACAGTTTATATTACCATGTAAGGGTCAAAAAGAAGGGCAAGTGGTAGCATTTCCCATAGCATTTTAAGAGATGGCAGAAGTCATGTAGATAATTAAAAGTGCTCTTTTTATATTTCTTCATTTTTCTTTTTAAATATTCATGTTAGTGGGATGCTGGCTCTGGGTGAGAAAACTGAACCAAACTCTAATACTATATTGCTATGCAGATATAAATTATTAGTGCCCTCGACAACCAGTAAGAACAACTGACAACCCAATAAATGCAATAGTATACACAGTCAAAAGTATAAAAATTGTTGATTTTAACTAATAACACAAATTTATTCATAGTTCAATAAATCTGCTACAACAAAAAACACTATAATTTTTCTTCAAATGTGACCAAGTGTGCAAAAACCACAATATTTCCCTCTGTGGTGTTACCGGTTTTATTTTGAGGCATAATGTTTGCATCATGTTACTGCCTCTGGCTTAGAGAACAGAAGTGATGCTGTGGACAAGCCTGACCCAATATTGTAAATATTAATGCAGTGGCTGGCTGTTTTATTCTGCTCTTTGAATCCTACAGGCTGAACTTTTATCAAGAAACATGGACAAGAGTATAACCCATCAGGCTATTGTGCAGCTCTCTGAGGTAATGTAACTTTCCCACATGCACCCCAGTCATCACCATGGAAATGAAGACGTAACAGTGTTTGCTCTCACGGTTTGAGATGTGTCATCCTATTTTTCTCTCTACAGGAAGTCAGTGTGCTGAAGAAAGAAATAATCCCTCTGAAAAAGAAACTGGGGCCATACATGGACCTGAGCCCGGTAAGTATGTTTTCAGTTTACTTCTGACTTTTCAGAGTCTTCATAACCACAACCAGATAGTGCACACATTATCACAGTATCTTGTTCTGTTCTTTGAGGAATTAAGTTATTACTATGTGTGTAAAATTGGCTTCCATAAACTAACTTGACAGAAATGGTTTAACCATGTTCAGAAGGGATTTTATTTTCCTTAATGCAATGCTTTTCTCCTCTAAACCACTACAGAGCCCATATCTTGCTCAAGTGAAAATAGAAGAGGCAAAAAGAGAATTGGTGAGTATCTTAACAGTTGGTTCAATAGTGAACTACATTTGGTTGCTTACTTTTCATTTTAATGGTCTTTTTTCCTCCATTACAGGCTGCACTTGATTCCCAACTTGAGATGAATGTTGACTTTAAATGAAGATGTTAGTATTGCCAGCCATTGTGTTTGTAAGCTGTAATTTTACTGTTTGAAAAATAATAAAGTCCATGTCTTGGTGATGCTTCTTGTTATGTTTCAGAATCCTAATTTTGTCTCTACCAAAGATCCTTTCAACCACAAGTAGTTGTTTTTTCTGGGTCATCAAAATTGAAAATCCTTCATTTTGTCAAAAAAATTACTTTTTGTGCAATTTAACAGAGATTTGCATTGTGATCATCAACTTTAAAGTCACTGAGCTCAACAGAGTCTCTTTGTGCCATTAAAAGATATGCCTCAATATGGTTTCATATTCTACTATGAGGACTGTTATAACTACAGATAAGTGACAAATTAAAGGAATTTAACACCATTATTCTAAAACACATTCTCTCATGAGTGTTTCTCAGTCCACAATTTCTCATAACTGTTCAATTCGGTGGAGGCCTTGTGACTGCGAAGGCCACAGCATGATTCACATTATTTTCATACATATCAAACTATTTAGTGACCCTTCATTTCCTACAGATGAAGCATTTGAGACCACTCCCAGGAAAGAAATGTTTCATTATAGGACAAAGGTGGTCAACCCAAAATAATTGCACTGATTTGCAGTGACCCATCCCTCTAAGCGGATGAGTCAAAATACAACATGACAGCGCTACCGACTCTCCCCACTGTAGGAGTCAAGGATTCTACTCATCTGCAACTGTTCCATGCAAAGAAGCAGGTCAAATTTTTATTAATTTTATGCCAGCAGGATACCTTTCTGATAATTTTGTTCTCTATCCTTTTATCTGTATTTTATATGTATAGGCATATCAGGTGCAGTTTCATAAGATTAAGAAAACGTATTCTAAAAGTTTCCTCTAAAGGGGACCACCCCAAACTAATCACAAGACTTCTTCGGGAGAAAATGTAAATCATGATCTTCCTGTTTGCTGCAAACATCAGTACCACTAATCAAATGTTTTGTCTTTATTTTTTGGTCACTGCAATCTAACTGAGCGGCATTGTTCCCAATTTGAGCTAGTTTTAGCAACATGTCGTGAGAGTTTTCCTTTGATCAAGTTTATCTGCCAGATGCGTATTGATTTTCCATCTGTCTGCCCAAACATGCAGAGATGGATGGCATTGTTTGAACCACCGAACTGTGTTCCAAGTATTGAGTAAAAGAATCTGTAACAATATGTTTCAGATTATAAAAAAATGTATTTTTTTTTTTACAATTAATAAACACTACAGAGTTTAAAAATGAACACAATATTCTAATATGTATTTCCACCTGTATTCATAAGCTCTTTATGTTACCAGTCAGACTGCCAAAAATGGCACGATCAGTTATTTGTGGGATATTTCTGTATTTTTAAAAAAGAATTTACATCATCTACACATTTGGCAACTTTTCCCACCATATCTCAAACCACTATTACCCATCATTATACTCAAGTGCAATTGTTACTTTTCTGTCTGGCCTACGCGTTTGAATTACGTCTTAAAAACAAAGTGCAGGAAATCTTTTCGAGTTTGACAACAGAATTCCACAGGCTTTGGAGGGATAACGGCACATGAAAGAGGTTTGGGAGCCACTCCCTGTGTGCCTAAAGCTAAAAGCACAGAGAATGGAAGCAACTTGTCCAGTTTGTATGCAAAATATCACCCTGTGGTTCAACAGGGTGATATTGTGTGTTACTATTTTGGTTTGGAGAGGTATCAACTGCTGACAAAATGAATGAAGAGGCTAGAACTTTTAGGTTCAAGTTGTTTATTTGCACAAATCAGATACAAATTAAGGTGCACAGCGATTTTTTGTGTTTACATTTATTACATCCACCCTGCCAGAAATCTATATGACAAAAAAGTAACATGAAATGAAAATGTTTAGTTATATTTTTCCCTGCAAGCTTATAGTAATAGAGGAGAAGGAAGAGAAAGGCATGACGTGAAAGAATAAGAGACACCGAGGAAATGAGCAGAATGAAAGCACTTTGCCATAATCCACAAAGTAAACATGTGCCTCATGGGAGAGAAAAAAAAACTAAAAGCGTCTCCAGTGCGTCATACCAGAGTGTGTCGCCCCTCTTCCTTTTAAAATAGTTTTATCTGCCACGCCCACATCATGATTCCCACTCAGCTGTTACTGTAAGTCGCTCTCACTTTCCACTTGCATCCATTCACAAATCTGCGCCGTTGATCAGCAGCAGCAGCAGGAAAAAGTCGGGTTTGGAGAATCACCACCACCAACCACGCGTCGGATTAATCAGCTCGTCTGTCAGTTTTGGAGCAACTTGTTGCGCAGCTGTTATTTCTAACCCTCTCTGTGGTCTATTTGACTGCAGCGAGACGGGTCTTGAACAGAAGCAAAACAGCCGCTGCTATGCGTTTCCATCGGCTCCTGGTGTTTTCTGTGAGGGAACACACATGGATGAAGCGGTGATTTCCTCACAGTTTCGGTGCGTACAGGCCAAAAGAGAGATGACGCGGCCTCGCAGGATCCTTTCACCTTCTTGTGTGTGCGTTTTTTGTTTGTTTGTTTAAATGAAATCCTAGAAGTCCTACAGTGAAATTCTCGAGTCTCTTTAATATGATCAAAGGAACAGGGGATGAGAGTCATGAGCTGCCACGGACTGGACTGGAGCCACAGCCTCATCTGCCTGACTTTACTACTGTGGACCAGACGCATGAATGGACTGGCTGACTTCTCAAGTAAGATGATGATGACGGTGATGATGGTGACGGTACTGTCAGGTCAGGATTAGAACTTTTACAGTGTCTCTAGAACCTGTAAGAAAGCGCTACTGCCATTTACTCCTATAGCTGGTGTAATTACAGCTACATGTGGGGGCAGGGATTAAAAAAAAACAAAAAACCTGTTGTTGATGTATAGTGTTATGGATGAGATGACTCATAAAATACCCAAAGATCCCAAGTCAGATATTCAACTGTGCACCTGTCTGAGATGAGACAACATATAAGACTAAGTAATGAGTAGCATACATTCCTTGTTTCACATTCTGGCATAGTAGTCAGCAGACAAAATCATGTTTACTGGACTGACAGATCAGCATCCATCTCATAATGCAACGTAGATCAAGACTACAGCCATCAGTTTATGTAGAGAATAATATTCTGTGACTGTCTTTTTCTCTACCTTCGGATTCTTGCAAGATTCCTTTTCTTAAATACCAATAATCTTAAAATGAAGGCTTTTTAAATCAGAATCCACTTTTACACATGAAGATTGGTCGTACTGGTTGAACGCCAGTTGGCGGAATTTGCCACCCAGTGAAAGCAGACAGGAAGTCAGGCAGCACTGTACTGGTTTTATAAAGCAACATGAGACACCCATGAGAGTGCCAAGGAGGCCAAATAATCTGATCCGCAACCACAGATGCAATACAGGTGATATAAATACTGGGGAAATTTCTATTTACAACTTCTACAAACAGCGTGTTTTTCTGCACTACTGTCAGCTCTAGAAAGATATTTCACCATGCTGAATGTATCTTCATCAAACAAGTTGCTGATAACTGCTGTTGAACTATGGTGCATTTATTTTATTGTTCAGTTTAGGGTCATCTTACTCTCATTTTCTCAGGTTTGTCCCAATGCTTGTCTCCTATCTGCTATAGATAGATAGATAGATAGATAGATAGATAGATAGATAGATAGATAGATAGATAGATAGATAGATAGATAGATAGATAGATAGATAGATAGATAGATAGATAGATAGATAGATAGATAGATAGATAGATAGATAGATAGATAGCTACTTTATTCATTTATATTTTATTTATTATTTCCATGACTGTTGGTTGCAGCTGAGTCTCTCATTACTTCTCAGTTGCGCTAAAGAGCGGACAATTGTACTTTTTTTCTGGTGTAAATGGTTTATTTTTGCTCATTTTTAAAATTTAACATGCACTCGAAAGTGATTTGATTATCACAAAATTTAAGCTTAGATTTGATGCATGTTTCTGATCCAATTGGAAGTTGTGCATTATCCATTCTATCACTGTATGAAAGCTGAAAATGTAACGTTTCTCTACAATTTTACAGTTTCTGGCATCGGATAAGTGATGCAGTTTGGGGGATTTTTAAAGAAAACATGCCTTTCAAACACAATGGCTGGTTCAGGGGTTTAAGTTATTTTTCATCACGGTTACTTTATATTGACCATTGTAAGTATAGTGATTGAATGTCCTTTTGATTGCACAATAAAGCAGAATCCTGTCTTGGAGACATATTTTATTTTATAAAAAGAATACAATTTTGAATTTCCCTCAGGATTAATAAAGTATCTATCTATCTATCTATCTATCTATCTATCTATCTATCTATCTATCTATCTATCTATCTATCTATCTATCTATCTATCTATCTATCCATCTGTCTATCTGTCTATCTGTCTATCTGTCTAAACTGAATTTCATGTGTGAAATTTCTGGAGCATCCTTTTTATTTATCTGTCTTTTTCCATGTGCATTTCAACCTAACCCATGTATTTTTTTCTAACAGGCTACCTATCCAGGATCATCACCAGCCACTCTGCTCACGCCTGTGACGGACAGCCTCTGAGACTCCACTGTCCACGTCACTCCACCATCTCCATCCAGTCTGCTTTCTATGGAAGCGGCGAGGTGCGGCTGTGCAGAGCAGACCCAGACCCTCCGCCCAGAGGCCACAACCACAGCTGTTCAGCTTTTACTGCTCTACAGGTGCATTTTTATGTCACTTTTCTCTCTTACTGGGTCATCTAATAGGTGGGTGTTCACCAGTTTTAGGTGATTTACTGGAGTGGTACTGTCTCCATATGTGATTTAGCTTTGCAGTGAACACTCCACCCTTCTGTGAATGATGTCATCTAGGTTTATAATCACAGCCCACTGTCATCCATTTGTCAACCGCTCAGTCTTCTTTGCATCTGATTTGGTTCTCTTTTGGTTGCCCTTGGCTCAGTGTGGATTGTAATATCAGATCCTGTGTATTTGTTGACCTACTCTGGTGTTTATTGTGCAGAAGCTGCTGTCAGAGTGTCAGAGCCACAGAGATTGCCAGCTGCCTGTCAATCACCTGCTGTTTGGGAAGGACCCCTGCCCCGGCACAACCAAATACCTCCATGTGCACTACAAGTGTAAACCCAGTGAGTTCGACAGCTCAGATCTCACTTGTCCCTGCTGTTTCAGGAACAGTTTGTCTCACACATTTGGTGGAAAATGAGCACAGAATAGCCTCACAGCTAGACACAGTTTCTCGCCATCATCCGACCCTCCACCTCTTCAACCTTACTATTTTTCCCCTCACTCAGCTGAACACAAAAGACATGTGGCATGTGAAGGAGAGACCATGGTCCTGCGCTGTAAGCCCCCCAAGGTGCTGAACATCTATGCAGCTGTCTACGGACGAAGTCTGGGTCAGACGGACACCTGCCCCTCACACCTGACAAGACCACCCCCATTTGGTGAGTCGATGTGAGTTTCATACTATCAGACAACTACTGTGACTAAAATGTCTCAATGATCCATTTAAATTCCAATTGGTTTATTATTTCACATGGCGATAGAGCACATAAAGCTTTAGCAAACAGTTCCACAGCAATAAAAAGGGGCAACATCCATTAATTGAACTTCACATTCATTTCTAAACCTTGTATAAATAATCTAAATAAGCACGACCATGACTATTTTGATAAGTAGCACCTGTTCACCTCTTATGAGACTGACAGTGTGACAGTTGGTGGGGCTAAAAGATATTCAAGTATCTGCAACCGTATGATTTACCAACTTTACATGTCCTACCAGCAGTGCTAATCTGTTCACTAAAATCAGAAATTTGCTTACAAATAAAAAACAATTGGGGTTTATGGGGAGTGTTGCCATTATTAAATAAAAACAACACAGTAAGTCTGTTTCGCTGCATATATTTTGACATGCCATAGCAAGACAAAACAGGTGTAAGTTATAACATCAATAATGGCTGCATTCCATTTGTGTCCCAGACAGTGTTAATGGAAGTGGCTACACCTGTGCTTCTCCTTGTATGGCACGTCAAACAGTGGATGCATTCCAATATCCATACTACCGCATTATATAGCGTGCCAGAAAAAGATTGTGTGTCCCAATACACAATATGTCAAATGCAGTTTGCCAAAAATACCAGGATGTCCTACGACATACAGTCTCATTTTGCAGCATGCAAGCCAGCGTCCTTCTCTGGCTATTCTGACCCACAATCCTTTGCACATTACAAGATACCTAACATATGTCAGCGTCTCCTTCGAGTAATGAGCTTGAGGTGCCAAGAGCACACAGACAGATGAGAGCTCATTTCACATTGCAGTGTGACGGATATATGAGCAAGAAGGTGAAAGCTGAAGGTGTAATATTAGGGCAAAGGATTTTTTTCCCCCAATTGTAGGTGTACTGCGTGCAATAGTATGTGCTGTGTAGGGGCAGCTGCAGTATGTACTGAAAGAAAAAAGAGAATGGGTGTGATATGGAATGCAGGGAGAGTGATGTGAAAAAGGCCTGTATAAATACTGTGAGATTTTGGCGAAATTTCACTGTGACTTCATAGCAGTTCTTCACAATGATATGACACAATGCTTTGAAGTAACTTAAGCAATCAGGCATTCAGGTGCTTTGCTCTATTAAAAAAGATGATCAACTGCCTGCATAAAAAGAGGGTTTTATTCTGGCTAACTTCAACTAAACTCCCCCAAAACATTAATCAGTTATTTCAGCTGATGTACATTTCAGAGAACATCACACACACTCATTTAGTGATTTTTACTGAGTGACTGATCCTCTGACTTCTCCTTGCTGCTCCCTACAGAGTGTCTGAACCATGAAGCTGTACACTTGGTGTCCAAGTCCTGCTACAGCAAACAGAAGTGCGTCGTTGCCGTGAACAACCAGACCTTTAGAGACCCCTGCTTTCCAGGAACCAGGAAGTACCTCAGTGTGATCTATTCTTGTGGTAGGAGTCTCTCTGCTTCCTTATTCACAAAACATAATTACAAGCTTAGTGAAGAATTACGGGGAGGTTTCAAAATAGGAACTGGCTTTCATGATATTATGGATGGCTCACGTCATGTATGTTTTTGTTTGTACCTTCCTACTGTGAATTCTTATCTGCCGATCCCAGCCACCAGCTGCTCCTCTACTCTCACACCCAGAAACACAGTAGCAGGGAATAATAAGCTGTGAGCTCAGATTTGCAAGCTAAAGTTGACATCCTGGTAAACTTCCTGCGATTGGCACAAATGCCAGTGAGGTCATCCAGCAACATTGTTCATGTATCATAATTCGTAGTTGTGACTTTAGCCGAGTGTTGGCAGAATTCTTCTGACTGGCACTGATGGCTCCATATAGAGCAAAACAATGTGTGGTAACCTTGTAGGATGGTTAATACAATTGGACAGAAATTATTCATGATTGGAGAGTGCATTGCTATTGTGAGACCAGTTTAGATGCGGGAGGTAACTTGCAGACAAATGGTCTACGGTAGATTCACTAAAACACAGCTACTGTGTGAGTTTTTTTGCAGCAATACAAAGACTCTTCTGTCTTCTTTCCAATAGTACCACAGACTTTACTAAGGGAGGCAGACCCGAACATATTCACTTCCACCTCATCGCCCACTGTGGATACAGAGAAAGGTAACAGCATCATGCCACCTGCTGCAATTCCAGTCATTTATGGTCTTTTCTCCACATCATACTTGTAATTTTCACAACAGCTTCTCCTGCAGATCCAGAGGAGCCTTTTTCCACCAGGACAAGCCGGCCAGACAGCGCAGGAGCTATGATGAGCAACTCTCTCCTGACTTATGCCTACATCAAAGGTAATGTTTTTCACAAGCGTGCACTCATGCAATCACCACGCAGTCCGTGCTTTGCTACAACCCTTCCTTTTATTTTGATCACAGAGCACCCAGAAATGGCAGCACTGCTGTTTACCTCGAGTGTGTGTGTTGGTCTTCTGCTCACGCTGCTGGCTGTTTCTGTCCGAGTGACCTGCAGAGGGAAGCAGCATCGGGACCACAGACTCGCACCCAAGTCTGGTATCCACGAGGAGGAGGATGATGAGGACGATGACGAAGATGACGACGACGACAACGGCGAGTTGACAGAAAACTCTTTAATCTCAGCCGCAGACAGGAAGGCGCTGCATGGCTGGGAGGAGGTGACGTATGTGAGCGAGGCTGCCGAACGGGCCGAGAGGATCGAGCGCAGAGAGATGATCATGCAGGAGATCTGGATGAACTCCTATCTGAATGGCACCTCATGCTAAATCCATCATGGACCAATGGATGCTGGTCTGCATCTTCAGGATTTTTTTTTTCAAGATGCAGGTCTTTACGTTGGATCATTGACGTTCCAAGAAATGTTTTGTTGTATTTTTGCCATTTTTGTTTGAGAATTCACTTTCTGAAGGTCAACAAGGGTTTATGCTGCAAAATGGGCGATCATGGGCATTAAAGTGATGCATTTATTCACAGTGATCACTAAGTGAAGCTCAGATTGTAGGCTAAATTCACTGATCAGATGTCATAAAGCTCCCATGTCATTCAAGAATATTATTGTAGTGATTCGTTGTCAAGCAGCTTCATAACAGCTGCACTGGTTATATAAACCAAAGAACATGTCAGGGACCATTAAACAATTTCAGCTCTAATCCAAAACTGCCTTTTAACACCAGGATTAAATCAGAGTTTTTTAAACACATTTGAAAAGAAAGACCTTTTTTGTAATTGTGGTAAACAATTTTTAGAGCTCAATTAAAAACACAGCATAAGCCATTTTGATTTGTTATGACAGACAAATATAGGTAATTGCCATGTTTTTTAGTCCCTGTAGTATAACTACTTTAGTGGTAGTTAAACTTGGCAGCTATTCCCACCAGAGATTATCCAGTTTCACCTGCCACAACTAATCACCGTCTCTTCAAAGAGGTGTCAGATTTGAATGTACAATAAAAGGTTTTTTTATGCAGTATTTCTTGAAACTGGCCACACCTCTTTGAATCACGGCATCAGCGCCACCCACACAGTGACCAGTGTGTGAAACAGTCTGACCTCTGCAGCTTCCTCATGCCTGCTGGGATGACCACACACCGCTACGTAGCACCTTCCTGCTTCAGAGCAGCGCCGACTTTCAGAGATGTGTGTGCCACTAACAGGAGACAAAGAGAGGAAAGGTGTTGCATCCTTGTCGCTGCACTCCAAGGGAAGTTATGAGACTTTTACTGAGACATTTATACAGAATTAATACAAATTGTACCAACATTGTGTATACAGAGGTTACACTGGTAAATGTCAAGTTTTATTTTTTCTTTTTTCACACAGTAAAAATTTACAGATGATACTTTTTTTAAAAAAACATTTTGTTTGCACAGCTTCAATAAAAATGAGTAAAACAGGAAGGCCATATTGGGATTAGATTTTGTTTCAAATAAATCAGGCTTATAATGATATCAACCTTTACGAGATATCATTATCTGTTCTTTCACATATGTTTGTATATATATATGTGCAGCTCAGTTTAAGTGTATGGCAGGTGTTAGTCTAGAAATACATCTACTCCCAGCAATAGTATCACATCAGCTGTACATATAATATTCATTGGAAGACCTCAAATAACAACAAGTGGAAGCTGATTTTAGGGTTGTGATAAGGCATCTTGGCCAGCTGCATACAGAGCTGCTACATAAGCAGCCCCAGTGGGTGTTGTGAGTGTGACTGGCCTTCATCTCGGTCCCCATTTGATATTTGTGAGGCCTTGAAACTGTTTTTTGAGCGCCTGTCTGTCTGACCACTCGGAGTCCAGGTAGCTATCATCATCTGCCTCCTCAAGTTTCTGAAAATGTAATGAATAGAGGGTTAGATGGAATTTTCAGCACAAACAGGAACACAGAATACGGGGCCTTTGCTCACCTTGAGCTCCTCCTGTCTTCTGTGGTAATGCATCATCATCTGTTTTTGCTGCTCATCTGTGATTACAGGCTCTCTCGCTGGTGCCCCCTGTCCTTTCTGAAGAGAATAACAACAAAGGGATAAAAAAAATTTCTTAAAACCAGCAAAAAACATAAATCAGCACACATATTGTCTCTCACAGGACACAAAAATACCACCCCCAGATTGGTGAAATAACTCTCACCTTTTGGATTTTGACCACAAGCTTTGTCTTTTCATTTTTGCCAATGTAGTCCTGCAATTTTTTCCCCCTCTGCATCTCTTTGGCAGCCCACCAAAGCTGGCATTCGTCCTCAGTGATCACTTGCAGAGAGGCCTGAGGTATGGAGACAGATGGTGAGGGCGGAGGTACAGGAATGAGGGCAAAGGGAATTAAGCAGAAAGTGAAAGCATCTTCACTAAACTCAGATAGACAAAAAAAATAAGATGCACATTTTGAAAAAAAGTGAAACCCATTATCTTTAAAACAATAGTAACTTTAATTTAAACCTCTGTTGTTGACTCAAAGCTATTTTTTGTAGCCAGCATCCAATAGCTGACTGATCTGTTTACCTGTGTTCCAGAAAGATCTTCCTGGTCCTCAAACTCCATCCTGATAGGGTCATGAGGAGGAAGTCCCATTGGGTACACAATCATGATTGCACCCCTTAGCTGATCCAGTGCTTCTTTTACCATCTCCATAATGACACAAATGTTAGCTTGAGCTTGTTTCTGCAGGAGGAGGAGAAAAACAAACTGGATCAATTTATGACTATTCTGGTTAACAATGTAAGAAGTAATGATCTGCTGTTTACACCAATACTCACTTTGGAGATCAGTGCCTTCGCCTCCTCCACTGTTCGCGTCAACACCTCTTTCATTTTATCATTTGGAGCTGGTGGAAGGTAAAAAGATGCTTTTTTATATAGCAGATTATCCGCCTTGCTGCTTATCAGATACAATATTCAGCATAATCATTATTTTTAAACAATTCCAGATAAGGTAAAGTAATTTTAAAATTCAATACTTTGGCTCTGACACAGCCATCTTTCTATCTGCAGTCACTACTCTATGTAATGTCCCACAGCAATATCTGATTGGTTAAAAGTCAACAGTCTGTCAACACTAAGTTTGTGTTGTATGTTTTATGTACTGTTATCCTTGTCTAAAAGTATTGTATGTGTTGCTATGAAGTGTGCTTTGTTATTTACACAATACTGTTGCTCATGTTTAATGTATTGTATATTGAGTCTGTTATCACACAGGCCGAAGGAAAACTGGTTAAACTTTCACACTTTTATATTTACAGTGTTGACGAATGTGCAATGTGTTTGTAATATTAAACTGTGTAGGGATACATTTTAGAGTTTGTAATGTGTAATGTGCAAAAGATGAAGAAAACAAAAGCATTTCAACTTTTTTTTTTGTTGGGATCTGTGTTACTTTCATAGGCTGTCTGGCTATTCAGAATGTTATTTTTTCAACTTAAGAATTAAATTTTTAATACAAATATGTTGGTTACAAATATCAGTTATCAGTCTCCTTGACATCTAATAATCAGTATTGGTCCCAAGCCTGAAAAAATCATACAGATTGATGCATAAATTCAGTTGTGGAGTGGATGTGTTAGATTTTGCAGTTCCCCATCAAACCCTTCCCCAAAACAATGGCCACAAAGAGGCCGTAGGTGTCAAGGTTTCTCCTGACAACATTAAACATGAATTTGCTTGCATTACCGGTAAACTATGAAATCTACAAACAAGAGCCAGATTCTCACCTTGTCCGTTCCTCCTCCCAATCTCATCCTTTCTGAATACTGGCCCTCCACTGGGAACGCACTTATCTTCCCATTCATCCTTCAATTTCAGCTCCACAATCTGCTCCTCTGTCAGCCCCTGCATGTTGGGTGGCAGTGTGATGCCATGGTCTGCAAGCTCTGGGATCTCTGAAGAGACACAAAGGAACAAACCAGTCAGTGTCAGTGCATCCTATAAAACTGAATGATTACATTAACAAGAGCTCAGAGATAATAGAAAACAATGAAATGCTAATTAGCGTTAGCTGAAAATTCTCTTGTACCAATGCTGATGTGCAGAGTTAAAATCTTTGCCTATTGTTCATAATGACTGAGCAACGTTAGTAGGACCTTGCCAATAAGCAGTAAAGTGTAAACATTATTAAGCAGGGAATGTGAGCTGCTGAAGTTTCTCCTCCTTCCAGTGAGTGCAGGCAGCTGTGAGGACATGTTTTCACCTGAACACAATCTGTCCACTTTGAGCCTCCCGTTGTAAATGGCTGTAATTTGCTGGATCACCGTCTCCAGAGGCGCGTCCACTGTGGTGTTGAAAAGAAACTGGCTTTCATCTCCACGCTTCACATGCAGCTGCACCATCTCGCCACCTGTTCACCTGCTGAAAGAGACGTTTAAAGGATGTAAGTTTACCCCTGAACACACGACGACTTGTCAGTACGAGAACAGAGCCCGGGGACGTTGGAGAAACAGTGTAACCATAGCAACAATGGTGTCCGGACGCTTCTAGAAAACACGAAGCTAATGTTAGCATTTAGCTAGCTGGTTGATGTAGCTGTTTGCACTCACTGGCGCGATCTGTTTAAGGGGTAAGTTCTCTACAGTGACCCGGAGTGAAGGTACTGACCTGTGTGGGAAAATGACAAACACAACACGTTCCTTCCACTGTTCAGGCTGGACTCACACTTTGTTTACAACCGGTGGCATTACTCCAATGAGGTCTGCATACTTCTTCTCCTGAGTTGTAGGACAAGTTACATTAATGCAAGCAGTACTATGGTACTGCCCTCTAATGGCCAACAATGGTAATGCTGTACTTTGTACAATTTGATTTTTTTTTGTCAGTTTTCCTTTTTATAACCACTTTAAAAATACACTATCCAAATAATTGACCAATTAATAATCATGTTGACCTATTGCTAATAGCATATTAATTAATGACTGATAGATTCATTGTTTTGTTTTTGTTTTTTAATGAATTTGTAGAACAGTTTAAGGTATTTTAAAAGGTTTTTAAAATATCTGAAAATCTGAAAATGTGAAAACGACACAGATGATGTCAGTACAGGGACATCTAATTTTTTTGCAGCAGCAACAACAGTATAAACAGTCCCTTCTATGAATGTGACTCCCTTATTATTTTTTTATTGTTACATTTTTTTTAAAACCTTATCCACTAATTAGCCTTTTAATATACATTTTTAAGCTATTGTCAAAGGCATTTTATTGGGATAGTTAAATGAAAGATGAATGGAATTACAAAACTATTCAATTAAACATTATGTTGCACAGTTTAAGTGTTTTTAAGGGAATAAGCTAAACCTACGTTATATGGTAAGGAAAAATAACATGCACATAATATTCTGATCAATTCAACACGTCAGCTGAACCTAGTCATAATATCATAAGATTGTTCTAAAAAATAATCAACATTAAGGAAATAGTGTGAAGATATCAATGTATGATTTGTATGTACAATATATTGCCAAAAGTATCTCTTTGCTCAGGTTCACCCCCCATGCCATGACAAGATACATGGGAATCAAGCACACATATCTGATGAATACTTGTTTCATACTGATAAAACTGAAGTAAGAGATGAAAATATTGTTGCCAAGACAATGAAACAGAGGTTTCCCAATGCTAGCAAGCCTAATTCTGTTGTAGCAACAAAAACGTCTGCACAACTGAACTTTGAGTGATTTAACATCCGTTTACAGGTAGGACTGTGTATAAATTTTATGTTGTGCAGTCAAGTTACAACCTGCAGTCAAAAATGACAAACACTCGTGTCAACGTACATTTATTTTTGCATACATACAACATAAACTGCTTCATACATGTGCCATCTGCTGTGCACTTAAAATATGGAACGTTTGATATTAACATGAATTACAGCTTCATGTTTGCACTTTAATACATACAGAATATGTTCCACAACACAGACTTCTATTTACTATGGATTATAGCCATAAAAAGGGACACCAACCTCACAAAAGGAGCAATTTGTTTCCTATAAAATCTCATCTTGAACCGTGAAATGACACAAAGCGCTGGCTAGTCACCTACTGTTAATGCAGATACAGTATCTACTGTGCACATTTGGATAACACAATAAATGCATTTAAGAGATGACACCGACATGTAAGCAAAGGCAGCCTGATACACTTGCTTACATAGATAGCTACTGCTTTCAATGCAGTGAGTGAAGATTTTTTTTTTGTATTTTAAGACGTGTTTAAACACAGCATAGAAGCATTAGTTAGCTGGGACCTTCCTACGTCTGAAGTTTCTTTCTCTGCGTTCCATCAAATTGCTTTTCAGACATTTTAGCTGATTACATAATTTCTGAGGGCTGGGGAAAACGGCATGTGTTTAGTCTCCAACAGCTGGCGTGTGTTGTGTTAGGGAGGGTGGTATGACCGCTGATCCTTTTGAACATCTATTGCTTGTCTTTACTGTCAACGCGAATGCCGACCATCAGCAGTGAAAGCAGGTAGTACAGGGTGAAATACTGACACATCACCTCTGACGACAACACCACACACACACACACACACACACATGCACACCTCAAGAATGGATAAGTTATCAGAGAGTCTCAGGAACAAACACCCTCAACTGGAGGAAACAAGCACGGGTTAGATATCACAGGTGGATTTGCAAACGCTGAGAAGAGTTCGACACCCAACACTCAAATCTCACTGCTGTCTGGAATGTGCCACACTGCGCCTGAGAAAGACACAACACACAACTGGAAATGTTTTCTGGTGATGCATTTGTGCCTGAGCATACTGCGTAGTTCTGTCAACGTATTCAGTCAGAGTGGTGAATAATCTGTTAAGTGTTGCTACAGAGGAATTCTCATTTAGGTGGTTTTGAAGGGGGGGAAAAAAGTCCTGCATTGTATTCTTTTCAGATACAGTGATGCTGTTCCATAGCCGCTGGCAGGCAGGAGAGCAAATACACAGTTACAGCCTAGAGCGAGTGAATACAGTGGCTGTTAGTTCAGAACCTGTAAGGAAATACACTGCTTATACTGAAAAGAGAAGACTTTCCTAAGGGAACAGCTCCGGTATTCCACTCTTAACTCTGTACACACACCCACATCCAAACACAAACACTGTTAAACACGACGACGGACAATATGCACCTCAAATACATTACATCACTTCTCACCACAGTAACAATATTAGATTATTTAGAGTAAATGCTATTAGAAATGATAAGCATGACTTTGTCGATAAACAAAAAGTTAAATTAAAAAGAAAAGTGCCCTCTTATTATTATGGATGGCATGTGTTCAGTGCCATGTCCACAGACCCAAATCACATCCTTTTCGTACTCTGAGCAACAGTAAACACACGCGCACTGCATTCTCTGAATTTACAACAGTATGGTTGGATGCTTTGGAAAAATCTAGAATTATCCAAACACTGCAGAGGGGGGAAAATCAAACAGCGCTCACATCTGTTCAATCTACACGCCCTCAATTTATGCCATCAACACACAATACAACCAGGAGAGCACACACAGCATTTCAGTGCATATCAGTACCTTTGTGCAAACCACTGGCATGGCCATCACATACACACACATTTAGCGAGTAGTTTCCAGATTGAAAACGTACATTTATACATAATCACTATGTATAGGTTTTGATAAAGAGCTACAAAATATCTCCAGCTGAGCGTAACCGCCTATAAACAAAAGATGACTGGATAGAGAAAATACATAATGCCTTACTATCAGAAGGGTGAGACATTACAGAGCATCAGTCCTGTGGTAGTGAACAGTTTGACTGACACTGACTCTGACTCGTGCTATTTGTTTTTACACTGTGGAGTCAGCAACGAGGCGATGACAAGACCCAGTGCTAAATAAAGTACATTCATTATAAAAGCAAGCACGCAATGCCACTTTTAAATTTGCATCTCTCAGACAAAAAACAACAGACAAGATGTACAATTAACTATTTGCAAGTCAAAACAACCTGATTTGGGGGCAAATGTAAAACCTGCAGTGTATAACCTTCTGCTAGGAGACAAAACCAAGAAAGTAGAAGGTTACCATCTACTCTGAGAATTCCACTCTGATGAACAAATCAGTCAGAATGAGGGATATGAACCGCAGTGTGTCAGCAGATGTAGCAGTAGCGAAGGTATACAGATTTACGTGAAACCTCGCAGGCGAATGCAGTGAGCTGCAGAGCCACACAAACGTGTCTTGATATTGCACAGGTGGTTACACACGATTTGTGCGTATCGATATAGTTTACATAACAATATACGGTAGACACAGGCACATGTTTGCTGCCATAAATAAAAATAAACATCAGAATGATTCATATTAAAATAAGTGTTAATATCAGGGAACAAGCAAACATCTCTGTCGTAAAGTTAGAACACACATTTAGGCTCACTCACTTCTTACGTTACCACTCGAGATATAAATCCTTTCCTGTGATTCAGAAGGGGATTGGTCTATACTTCTTAAATACTGTCTCTTTTTTTACATACACACACATACACATTTATCATAGATCTATACATATCTGGATATGCCCTCTATATGTGAAGGGTGATCCTATCGCTCTGTCGACTCCGTTGGGAACAAGCAGTTGTCACCAGGTCCCTTTGGGAGCCTTTTGTTACTGGTTGCAGTTCTATTTGGGATGGGAGGGGCGAGCGTTGGGAATGCTGTTGGGGTGGAGGACAACCACTTGGGCTCTGAGTCAAACACAGAGCTTGAAGGCAGAGCCTGACTTTGGGATAGTATTGAACTGGAAGGGAAGATGGGGTTCTGTTGTGTTTTGGTTGAAGATGGAAAATCCAAATCATCATCAAAAGTGACCCACTGCTGAGCTGGTTTCCCTGCTGGGGGAGGTGGCTGGCGACGAGGTGCAAGGGCAGGTGGAATTGAGGAGGGCAAAGCCAGGGGCAGAGCAGGGGCAGAAGATGGTTCAGGGGCGAGAGGGAGCAGAGGAGCAGGTGAGGGATTAAGACTTGATGATGGTCCAAATAGGGACATGGTCCTGTGGAGCTGGGAGGTGGGTGCAGCTGCAGGGGCTGCCATTGGAGCAGGGGTAGGGATGAGTGGTGGAGTAAGAGCAGACATGGTTCTCTGAAGGCTTGCTGTTGGGGCTGGATGCTGGGAGCTGAAGTCTGGGGTGAGCGCTCGCCGCTGCTGATGCTGCTGCACCAGTGGGCCTGTGAAGGGGTTGGTGCTGCTGGGTCGGGCAGGCAGCGAGTCCGTCGGGAAGGGGTTGGGGGAGGCACGCAACGTCTCCTGAGAGCGACTGCGAGATGGGACCGGAGGAGGCGGGAGCAGCGAGGACGCGAACGGTGACGGGGTGGAGAGTGAGGAAGAAGAGGAGGAATCAAAGGCCTGCAGGTCTGACAGAGCAGAGGACTGGAGAGAGAAGGATGAAGGGAGCGTTGTGGAGGAGAACGTTGATTTAGGAACGGCGGGGGGAGTACGCAGAGAAGAGCCTCTGGTCAGGGACTGGGTGGTGTGCCAGGTAGATGAGGAGGAGGAGGAGGACAGGAAGTCAGATGTAAGTGTGTCAAAGGGGTCGGGCTTCCATTGTGCTTCTCTTTGGATTCCATTCAGTCCACTGGTCTAAGGAGGGACAAAACAAAGAAAATGCCATTCAGCGATCACAACAAACACCCTGTCAATATATCAACCATGCCGTGTTCCTGCAGTGTTTATCTAACTAACCAATGGACCATACGTTTAGAAAGTTTAAAGATACCCTTTGGAGTTTACTTGTAAACAAACTTTCAAGGTATCTTACTTAAGTACAGCATCATCCTTAACAAACCTATTCAACATACCATCTTGATAAAAAGCATCTGTATTGTTTTTGATCAGTTACCTTCTTCCTCACCCTTGAATTTGTTAAAAAATAGGCAATCTTTGAGGTGAGTTTAGTTTTATGCAACAATAGACAACTGACATGCAGCCCTAGCTCATTAAACATGTATGGCAGCTAATCCAGCGGCTTGCATACACTACACATTTGCATTACTGTCCTCCACAGGGTACCTTTAATCATTTACAGACACGTATTGTGTTTAATTTACAACACTGACTTCTGCTGGCTACTGGTATATGTATCACAGGCCACATACAATCACACTAAATCTAATACAAATGAATGAAATTTAAAAAGAAAAAAAAAGTAAAATTAAATTATGAGGTCATTGCATATGTGCTCACTGTCAACACCAGAAGCACAGCGAGCCCATATGAAAGGACAAGTGAGGGGAAATGGCCAACAAACAACACTGCATTTTCATTCATATTTTCAGGTCATTTATGGTTTGATATGCTGACTTGAGGAACAGAACTGAAAATAAATAATGATCCATTTTATGCGGCTGAAACAAAAAATGCAAGGCCTTGCAGTAGACTGAAAGTATCCAGGTAAAATAGCTTGATGTAAAAGGTAATAAAATCAATTCCAACAGAAGAGGAAGAGGTTACTGCGTGTAATGTATGAGATATAATAACATCAGAGCAGAGGATTGTTGTGCTATGGAGGATGAGACAAAAAAAGTGGTTTAATATCAAGTACCTGTCACCCTGAGGGCTTCTCCAGCTTGTGAAAAAGAAACAAATGTATCAGAGAGACAAAAGCAGGAAGAACAACAAAGACAACTAAGCTCATCTAATGTGAGACAAAGAAGAAGAAAAGGAGGCTTTTTTCCCTATTGTTGCAGTCTCCATCATCTGTAATTATTAAGTGTTACAATATATTGTCTAATCAGCAGAACTGAACAAAAAATCTGTTGAGCAGAACTTAACGCAGTGCAAGCAGGAAAAGTACTCTCAACAAATAATTATGTTAGTGTTCTTTGTTCAGTGACCGAAATTCCAACAATTTAATGAAAAGGAAGTTGGCACCAACCTCTGCAGCTGGGGCTGTATCAGACTTGGCAGCATCAGGCGGCAGAGCATGAGAGGAGCGGGAACGTGGTGGGGGTTTAGGAGAGGCTAAACCCTGCTGAGGCCCAGCTGGGGCGGCAGGTGAAGCAGATGGAGCCGCTGCTTTAGGAGCTGCAGCTTGCTGTGGCAGGAGAGGAGCTGGAAGTGAGGGCTGCATCGGTGGTGGAAGTTGAGACTGAGATGAAGGGGCAGCTGGTTGAGGCTGCATGGGTGGCTGCATGGGTGACGAAACCTGGGGTCTTCCTGAAGGTGGGCCTGCAGGAGGAGGTCCTGAGGGTGGAGGACCTGAAGGAGGGGGACCTGAATGAGGAAACAGAATCCTTAAGTTCTATATTGTAATATTAAGTTTGTACCCTCAATTTAACCTAGGCTACAGAAACAAACAATAGCAGTTGGATTTCACTTCTTTTTGTTATTCGTAGTTAGTCAAAAAAAAAAAAAACATTTTTAAAATACATCTATACTTCTTCAACCTTGAACTGAATCTAAAACACACAATTGGCCAACAACCGATGGACACCCTTGGCAACAACTTAAACAACAAAAGCTATGGACTGCACAGCTATTTGTGGACATACACGAAAAATCTAATGTCAGTTAGATGAGGACTTCTGACTTGCATGCTGCATTTTTATATGCTCACTTAGAGTTTGGGAACTTTGACTTTGATGTATAACACAAACTTCTGAAGTCATAACACTATATAAATGTCAATAAATCCTAAAAAACTGCAGGACTCCGAGCCTTACTGAATGTCATTCTCCTGCTCTATTTACCAAAATTCCTGTCAGTCTCGTTTGAATAAAGGCAAAATACCAAAAACAAAAAATTAACAAAATCGTCAAACGCTCCCTTAGTGATATTTTAGCATATAATTGTATTATTATAGTATACCGCTCTCCGCAAAAACATATTTCTTTACCCAGAGGCAGGTCAGTCGGTTTGGCCTGAGCACTGGGCACAGGTCGTGGGGCTCCAGGGTGGGTGTCTGGGATGGGCCGAGGGGCCCCGGGGTGCACCTCTGGGATGGGCCTGGGTGCTCCAGGATGAGAGGGTGGTGGTGGGCGAGTCTGAGGGGGCATACTGATCACTCCAGCTCGGGGAGGAATATTCTGGAAGATAAAGAGTGAGTAGAGAATAGAAATTAAGAGGTTGGGTAGAAATTTAAAAAAAAAGTGAAATAAAACTTTAAGTCCTTTTGTTGTAAGTCATCAAATGTAAACTCACTGGTCTGGGAGCACCGGCAGGTCCAGGAGCTCCTGCTGCCTGGCCTCGACCTGAAAGAGATAAGGCAGACAAGCCAAGCAAACAAATGTTTAAGACGGCTTTCGTACTATTAAATATTTATCATGAGGACTGTGCACCGCCGGGAGAGATGTAAGAAACAGCAGGAGCATTTAAGAAAATGAGGTTCAAACAGATGAAATTATAAATTCAAGGATACTGTACTAAATCCCACACGAGCAGACTACAAACCCACCCCAACCTATGACAGAACAAATTACACATGGCTGACTTCATTATTGGTGATGACTCAGTCATTCCTGAGCTGCAGGAGGTCTGGATGAGAGGCAAAGCTTTGTTCTGTGTGCCAACTGCTTACCACACAGCAGGCATACTCCTCTTCTTTCACTATTCTTGTTCTGAGCCCCTCTCAAAGCCCGTGAATATTTTCCCACGCCACTTAGATGTCTGCTTCTGTGTAATACTTCACTGTACAGTCACCAAACGTAAGTCAACCCTGCTTACCACACACACCCTTAGAGTGACAGAGGGATTCAGCTAACCACAAACACCATACAAATGGGTGAGGTGCCGACAGGTCAAGTCACCAATAAGCTGTGCAACCAAACCCTACCCTCCACGCTAGGAGGGATGTATTTAGTGTCAGGATTATAGTAAACAGAAAGGGATAATCTCACTACCATATCACAAGGGAAATGAAACTCCACACAAAGCAAAGATTAACTTTCAAGGAACAAATACAAACCTACATAACTGACTAACAATCATTTGTCTTCATTTGGTACATTTACGCAAAGTGAGACTACGTCATGCTTTGTGGCACTCACCTGCAGCGGAATCTGGTCGAGGAAGAGCAGGGCTTTTTGGTCCTTTGCAGCACAAAGGAAACCAAACCACATTACTGTTATACACAGAGTGGAACACTAGTCACAGGAAGCAGGAAGCAGGTGCTCCCTATGACAACACTTTACGAGAAGCACTAGGGAAAGCGTATGACGGCAATAATGCAGCAGAGTAGCGAAGTACGAGATGATCTCACTATCTACCTGCCTGAGAAGGATTTCCTCCACTAATTATGATGGATTCCTGTAGTCAAGTACACTTTAAGACCTTTTTAAGTCTGGACCATAGAGATTTTCCTTTAAATCCCATTATCTCCTCATTACGAAAAGACAACAATGACCAGGTCAGTATTAGTCCACAATGAAAGTGCACACTTGGGGATATGATTATACTGACTGATCAAAGTAGCCTTATTTTATGTTAGTCATTGCACAAGTGTCCACCAGAATCCTAGGTGTCATTATTGACTCAGACCTGAATTTTACCAACTACTTGAAAGCTGTTACTAAATCTACCTATTACCACCTGAAGAACATTGCTAAAATCAAGGGTTTCCTGTGTTGAGAAGACACAGAGAAACTTGTTCATGCATTTATTTTCAATAGGTTAAATTACTGTAATGGTGTCTTTAAAGTCTTAACAAGAGCTCAATCAAGCAGCTGCAGCTGATCCAGAATGCTGCTGCCAGAGTCCTAACTAACACCAGGAAACTGGAACATATTACACCGGTCCTCAAATCACTGCACTGGCTTCCTGTTAGTCAAAGGATAGAGTTCAAAATCTCACTCTTGGTCTTGGACCAAAATACATCCTGGACTTAATAGCTCCATATGAAGCATCCAGAGCCCTCAGGTCACCAGGGACAGGTTTACAGTGTGTTCCCAGAACCAGAACTAAAAATAGAGAAGCAGCATCCAGCTAATATGCTCCTCACCTGTAGAACAAACTTCCTGAACACTTGAGGTCTGCTCAGACTGTCGGCTCGTTTGAATCAGGCCTAAAAACCATATTGTTTACTGCAGGTTTCTCTTAGATGCTCAATCTATTTTCTTGTCTTTTATTGCACTTTTATGATCTTCATGTCTACTTTTATGTTTTATTTCTATGATTTTAATGTGTCTACCTTTAAATCATTTTTCTGAATTTATTTCTTTGCCATTGTAAAGCACTTTGAATTGCCTTGTGTATGAATCGTACTTTACAAATAAACTTGCCTTGCCTCCTTATTCTGTATTCAAATAACCTAAATATTATCTGCAGCAGTCTACCAAACACATCTTTTTCTCACACGCACACACACGCACGCACGCACACAACTGAAAGGGCTCATAGGAAACCACAATTTGTCAACCACCAATGTCATAAAAGCATCAATGACATTGATGAACCAGTATAAAGTCTACAGGCACCAGATGACATTTAATAACACAGCTCCTGGCCAGTTACCTTCACTGCCTCTCCTACCAAGCAGTGGGCTGGGGCATGGGCCAAAGTCTTAAAAGCCAAAGAAGGGACACAATAATTTTAAAGTAAAGTACAGCAGGAAACATAAAAAAAAAATCAACTGATTCAATGTTAGCTGCAGTGTTGGTTGTACAACATTAAAAAAATCCATGATTTACTAGCTACTCTGACATTAAATAAATTCAAATATGGGCAACAATGTCGCAGAACACTTGACATTTACATAGTACTCACAAAGAAAACACAAAGGAAGGACAGCTGTAAATTACCAAGTACAAAATGATATCGACCAAAATTACATACTATGGGGAGTGCTTGTATGAGGCATAAGCAGCACTGTAATTTGAATGACATAAGTGGTCATTTACCTCTTTTCAGTTCCTTAACCTCATAAACACAGACTTAATCTAGCAACTGTTTACCTGAAAACAAGAATGACACATTTGAAAAGCTGAAGCCACACCAAAATACCATCCAGTTAGGATGGTATTTGGGTCAGCCAGATGTAGGAGAGGCTTTATGTTACATTGATGTTTCAGAAAAACAAATGTGCCTGTGTTTCATGTCGTGCTGCAATGTCACTATCCAAAGCAAATGCCTGCTGAATTAAAGGAAGCTCGATGAGAAAAATAAAATGTTCTGGCTCGCTGTTAAGTCTAAAGTCTGAAATACTCAAATAAACTGTTAGTTGTCATCATATATGTAGCCCAAAGTCATTTTTGACATCCTCTGGTCTAGAGCATCTCTATGACAGCAGATCTATGTATTCATAATTATACTCCACATAGGGAAAAACAGTTATCATGACAACATCAGGCTTGTATTCCAATCAGAAATCAATCCTCTCACACAAAAGTTGTAATCTTATGATGTGAAGTTTTCATTTAAAACCATAGTGGGACATTATTGGCACTAATGATGAACATTTGGTGATTTACAGCACATTGATTGAACTGAAATGAGCATTCGTATACAATACAAAAATTTTACAATAATAGGTCACTAAAGCAGCTGTAATTCATTGTCCTTCTCTACGTGTAGCTCAAATGGAAAAAGCAGCCGCTATATCAAATGCTTCAGCAATGTAAGCAGACAAGCACATGGTTCCACAGCAATCACTTTACCTGCAGAGTCCTTTCTAACTGGTAGAGGGCTCATACCTCCTTCACAGATGAGGCAAAACAATGGGATAAAGGTGAAAATGTTAAAACCTGCCTCAAATATCTCATACTGCACCATGCTGGAAAATGTAATATTGATACTTCTAATGTAGGATTTTATTTCATTAACCAAGGTTACAGGCTCTTGCTAGAAAAACAGGCTTTAATCAAAGAGAGACAAAAGGACTAAAGATGGTACTTTACCTGAAGGTGGTGGTGGACGTTGAGGTGGCGCGGGTCTAGCTGGGGGTGCATTGGGACGAGGGGGAGGTGGACGTTTGGGCTCCATGCTTGGAGCAGTGGGGGCACCAGGCTGGAAATCAACGGGAGGTCCTAGAAGGGAAAAATATACAAGACGGGGCAAATTCATATATGAGAAGGGAGTGACTCGTGACAATGTTTCCAATTGTTTTTAGTTTTGACTTCATACTTTATCCACTCGTTGAGAACATGCACTTTTTGTAACATTTCCTGAAATATATAGGATGGAAAGGCACATGACTTAGAGTCTTAAATGTAAAAAATTTCTTTGGCTATTTTGTTTGAAAAAAACACACTGGTCAAACATGTATCAAATTCTGAAACATCTCTGTGCCAGACTGTGCCAGCACTGTTATCAATATAATTTGGTCGCTGTGCAGACTAATGATGTAGTTTTACAACACACATATTTAATGCTGCACTACAAAATATGTCTCTAAAGCTGCACTGTGTACTGTATTTACCTTGTGATGGTCGGGAAGGTTGTGGTCCACGACCAGGCCTGCTGGGGACAGGAGGTTCTCCGTGGGTAGGGGAGGGACAGGGACTACTACGAGGAGAAGGGAGAGGGGAGGATCCTGGGCCAGAGCCTGCTCCGGGCTGCAGATGCTGGGGAAGGATCTCCTCCACCTCCTCATCCACATCACCTGGTACAAGACAGAAGAGGGCATGACTTCATGTTTGGAAACTTTAAACTCTACAGCCTCTTTTATATAATTGCAGTAAATACATAACATAAAATTGTATTTACAGTCCATGTTTTTGAGGATAAGGCTTGGAGTTTCTCAATCACCACTACTTACCTTCCATATCATAATCATCATCACCCATGTCTGTGTCTTCGGCCAGCAGGGTGGAGCTGGCTGATGTGGGAATGCTTCCGCAGATCCTCTCTACACTCATCTCCTCCTCCAGACTCTTGATCCAGCCTGGACTCTTCAGACGGATGTCAAGCATCTTGCCAAGGACCTACATTATAAACCAGTCAGCACAGACAAGAGAGAAGTAGAGGTTGGTTCAAAGAAGTACTGAAAAACTGATGTATGTGTGTTTTGGGGATGTCCTGAAATGTAGCACAGGGGTGATTAAAATAAGAGACTTTAAAGGATAGAGATGGATACACATTTTACATTAATAATGTTACCACTTAGCTTTGAAGCAATTTTTATAATCAGTGATGACTTACAGTGGAAGCACTGAGAGACAGAGCAGCCAGAGCAGAGTAACCTTCCAGGAAGGTCACCCACATCTTCTCCTCAACAAACCTGCATAAACAAGGACACTGTCAATGCAGACTGATCGTCTAAAGGTGATATAGATTTATGTCTTTGTCTGTGTTTGGATGTCAGGCTAACCTGATGAGGATGACCTCTCCAAAATTAGCAAACTTGTCCAACAGCTCATCTATGAGTGCGTCATCAAAGTAGTCATCAGGGCCAGAGGTGCAGAGTGACACCAGTATAGTGCCATCTGGAGGCCCCTGCAGGGCAATGACATCTTTGTAGACCTGGTGACGGGCCTCTGGGTCGACCTCTAGGATGTCCACATCCATTATTGCCACCACAGGCCTAGAGATACACATGAAGGAAGGCAGATGACCTTTAATGAAAGTGCTGCTTAATTAAAAAGAGACACCACATTTATGTTCTCACTACTGCCACGGAACATTTGTAATCAATGTGATCTGATGGTTTCAAGTGACAAATTTTAATCTGAAATATCATTCTTCACTGATGCAGATATATCTGATTAATTACCTGTGATCAGAGGTCTTCAGCTCAGCCCTGCCATAGTACATTAAAGTGCCAGGACTCCAGGGATGGTCTGGATCTTCCTCATTCTCCCCAGATGTGGAAGCTGCTCCTACTACATTCATCTCTTCAGCTGTAAAATACACAAACATGCACAGGAACAGACTTATGGATTCAGTACTCCTATGCCTCACAGGTTTACATGTTTTATTCTGTCATGCCTATTTATAGAACAAAAGAAGACAGGTAGGGTAGCAGCAGTACATATAGAAATTCTACACCTAAACTAATGGAAATATTTAATGTTGATATAATTTCTTCAGGTAAGACGCCAGAGATAGGACAGAGGAGGGTTACTGTGGAATAATAAGACTTATCAGCAGTGGCTCTGCATCTGACCTGTTTTGTCAAAGTTCCACTTTCTCCTCTTCCAAAGTATACGGTCAGTCCAGGCTGGTGTGCGACACTTCTCACTGGTGTCATAATCTTCTGAGAAAAGGTCATACTTGTAGGTTGGGGCAAAATCCAACTTTCCCTCAATAAAACCTCTGAAGACCTGTGGAAGACAATTCAAGAAAACATTATCATTACACTTTTAATTTATGGATTTCCATTATGTTTAACCACTTTGAAATGACTGAACACTCTGTGGTCTTTATTTATATATATATATATATATATATATATATATATATATATATATATATATATATATATATATATATATATATATATATATATGAAAAGCTTGTAATATAAATTAACCACAATGATCCCCTTATAATTTAAACGACATTTATATAAAGGAATTTGCAATGTATTTTATTAATGATATATCAGTGGCAGTAAGTTGTAATGATGATCGTCATTATATAAACTGCTGCTGTCCTAACTAATGATTGAAACTTAGATCATTCAAAGCTCTCTTAGTCACATTTGAGTTTGGGTGTGGTATGATGGACACATAACAGTGGAACACAGTTCACTGCAGTAAAAATAAAAATTTGAATGTTTTACAAGAATTTGCATGTATCACTGTACACCTTTGCAGCCACAGTCCACTGCAATCAGTCAAGGCAATGTGTCTATGTCTCCTTAGGGGCATGATCAAATAGTTTCCATGGTTCATCCATAATCTTTGAGCAATTCACGTTTTACTAAAACTTTGTAAGCAGAATTTTGAAGTTTTATAACATAATAAAAGTTTTCATGAATTCTGTTACAATTAAAAATCTAAATACTGTGTCCTTTAAAGGTTTGTATATTTCTGTAGTGTTACTTCAGGCATTAAGCACCAATCTCTTGATGTTTTATGTCCTGATAACTGAAAAAAGTTTATTTTCTGTTGTAAGGAACCTCTTGAACAGTTATTAACACTGTAAATCTACATGGGTACTATAGGTCATACCAAACCAGCATTCTTCTGGTCCAATAACTGGTCCCCAGCTGTCAAAGCATCCCAGCTCTGCTGTTTGATGAGCTCTTTGACTTCTTCATTGGGCAGGTTGATACGATAGTTAAAATCTCCACACCAGAACACGTAATCGTGTGAGTACAGCAGACGACCCTGGAGGATAAGATAGACGTAGTTAGTCTATCAGCTTAGGCAAGAGGGAGGTTTGCAATGGATTTGTTAATGTTATGGTTATTACCATAGGGAAGCTGAGTCTGCGTGTGATCTCACTGTAGTCGTCGTTCCTCTCCTTGACCTGTGATTGGCCAGCAGCAAAGTGGGAGCACACGAAGCAGATGCTGGTGGTATGGAACAGCAGGCGGATGGCCACGCCTCCTTTATTACCTGTGGCCCCACCCATTCCCGTTTTTACAGTATCTACAGCTACATCCCTGGAATATATGGAATGACAAGATGACATCTGTTACCACCGACTCAAAACTAATATTAAAATTTCTAATGAGAATCTGTGCGGTTCATACCTGATGAAGGGTGCATGCTGTGGGCGGATGAAAACAAACAGGCACACTCCCACCAACTGCTCTGAAGCAAGAAGCACATACTTGTGGTCCCGTGAGATGTTTTTTTGAAGCTCAGCTGCCCACAGTTTCTGGTTAGTAGTGCTGAGACAAGAACAGAAAGACGTGTTACAGTACAGAAACAAAAAATACAAGAAATAGAGGAAGTCACAGTGATTCTTATCTTAATTTCTACAAGCTAACTTGAAAATGCAGGTAATTTCTACAAATCTATCATTGTCGTGTGCCTGTTTTATTGTAATCAGCGCATTTCAATACTGAGCTAAATTTTTCCAAGTAAAACACCAAAAAGTGCATCAGCTTTAAGCTATAGCCTAAAAGACTGGGCTGTATGGACTACAGCAAAATACTATATCTACTATAGCCCAAAAGTGAAATACCTTGGCTATTTCCTCAGCTCTTGTGTAAAACAGGCCTTATCTTATGTTGACATCTTGCACACATACCTGGCACTGACAATGTTACCAGCATTTAGTTCAACCATTTCCTCAAATCCGATTGCAAAGATATCTATGGGGTTGGCTTTGCTGTCTGGAAAGAAAGAGAAAAATCCACATTTAGTATAACTGTGTAAATAATCTAATACAATGATACATTATATCAGTGGAGTTTGTGACTAGACACCAAGGCTTTGTTTCACTTTTGACCAATAAACTGTGGCATAGCATAACATGGTACTATGCACTATTACATAGGAACAGTGATTCAATATGACAGTATTAAGCACAATGAACTCTATGGAATGGCTGTAAAATAAGACCGTAATACCTAAATCTTTCCATATGGTGACCTATTCTATCCTTCATGGACAGAATAGGTCATCCATTCTTTATTTAATATTCTTGTTTTCTCACTGTGATACTTTTGTTCACATTTCTTAATAAATTCACCTAACTTCACCTCTCTGGACCTCAAGCAGCATCTGAACAGTAGTTACTAAAGAAGAATGAAGGGCTTTTGTGCTCTTCTTTCTCTCCAGAATTTCACAGACACCCTCAAACGTCAAACTCCAATGCCTGACATTTTTGGCATTCTCGGTAATGCACTCACTTGATTCCTTCCCCAAAGATACAATAGATGATTACCGCATTCTTGAGTAACTTTCCAGAGTCTTATCATTACAGTGAGGCATCTAGCAGACTGTTCTATCACTGACAAGAAGAGCCAGGCACAGCCAAGCACATAACCTCCATTCAACCCTAACTGATTATTTTCAAACAAAAAATGGTTGCAGTGATTAAACAAATAAGCTTCTGAGAAGGTTGATGCATACATTTTGTAACCTTTTGACAAAGCCAGGCAAGTGGCTAACCTATTTCCAGTTAAACGTAAGAAAGCCAGCTGTAGGCTTTACCTTGTCATGTAGTGCACAAGCACTTACAATGTTCCTTTTCCCTTGGCCAAAAGAGAATAAATAAACTTTCCAAAACATCAAACGACTTCTTTATCCTAATAAATAAGAGGAGCTCTAGGAAACAAAAACAATAGTGACAAATACCAACATACCCTGAAACTCAGGATGGCCTGCCTTCTTTGGAGCATCCAACAGCCAGTCGTTGAGCGTCTGGTTACGGAAAGCAATGCTGCGAAACTGTTTACCCCCGTTGACATTCCAGGTACCAACACAAACCCGGATCTGCTTGGGCCTTGTGTATTTATGGTAGTTCTGACACATTCCCAGCAATACTCTTGGGGAGGCTGAAGAGGGGAGAAGAGTAGGATTAGAGCACAAACTAGTTAAGTATGCGTATGTATGTATGTATGAAGGGTGGCATACAGGGGAGCAAAACAAAAATGACGAAAAACTAATCACAACTAACAAAACCAATGGGACAGTATCCAAATACAACAGAGGAAGTCCATAACAGTGTTCTAAAACGTGGGACATGGGAGAAAAGATGTAAATCAGAATTCTTGCCAAAATACAGAGAACATTTACATAATCAACCTTGGTAATGGCTTGTTATTGTCTGTAAATTTCCACTTTAGTGCATATAAAAATGTTATAGTTTTTACAGAAAAAAGGCAATTTTCAAATGAATAAACTATGATTTAGGGAGAGTAAGAAAAATGGTAACATCTAATCCAAACAACTTCACACCGGTTTGACTGGTGGTACTTTAAAAAAAAAAAAAAAAGAAATCACAATGGAGATGACTGTTACTGCAAATGAACCTTTCAAAGTATCCTCTTTTAATCACTGTTGCAGGAGCCTGATTATCTGCAACAGACAGCGGATTAAACCACTACCAACATTGGATTGTAAATGAATGCACAATAATGAGTAGCAAACACAAATGACAGAATGACTATGTGACAGGGGAGGACAAAATCCATCCACTGGTGGCAGTCCATCAGTTACTGTACCTGATTGTAAGACAGGCTCAGTGACTAAGATTGTGTGCAAGAGCAGGGAGGAGAAAAGGGAGAGAAGGGAGGGTTAACCAGTGCTTTAACAGATAATGCCAGCAGAGCAGTCGGTCAGTATTAATCTAACTGGGACAGAGAGCTGACACATGGAGATTACGCTACCCACTTCACACAGAGGAGACAAACCCTTCTATTGTGCAATGTAGCTTCTGACTGACAACAGACACATGTCCAAACTCATCAAAATATTCAAACAATTTCCGCTGATGGAGCAAAAACAAAGTAGTAGTCTCAAGAATACTATTAAGAATTATAAAAAAAAAATGTAATATGTAACATGGTGCAAATCTTGCCTTTGTTAAATTATTCATAAGAATATTTAAGGAAAGACTATTAATTCATTAAAATAATGATATGTGTTTTGCACGTTCTAGTAAATTACCATAAAGACTGGAAGTAGTGAGCAAGGCCCGAGCTTTGTCGGCCAAATCACTGTTGAGTGTAGAGCCCAGCCTCAGGATGTCTATAGCTTCCTGCTTAGAACTGTCGAAGAAGTTGTTTTGGATGGTCCGCGTCACAGAACGAGCTCCATCTTTCAGCTTCCCCGCCTACAATGAAGACAGATATGCACAGAAAATTAAAAACACATAAAACCATCCTAATTATGAATTAAAGTCTGACTCCAGAATCCAGCAATGGAAGAGAAGCAAAGAAGAAACACTTCAGAGAGATTCAGTGGATACAGATTTTTGAACTGACAGAGCAAGATCACATTTGCTTGACAAGGTGCAACTTCAAAATTTCAGTGATGTGCAGCAAGGTTGCTTTGACAGATTCCTTCAGTTTTTACAGAAAGACAACGGATGCTGTCTGATAATTTAGGCAACAATCATAATTGACAGTACAGTAAGAAAGGAATCAGTTATCAAGCAATTGTTATTTTTCCATCGTTTTCTTTACAAATATAATTTTGTAGATCAGAAGTGGGATCTCCATGGAGCCTTCAGGGCAGTATGCATCACAGGAATACCCCAAGGGAAATAATAATAAAAAAAACAAAACAGGATTTAAATAAAAATAAATGAAGAAAGAAATCCCACCTATCCCATCCTCCATCAACCTCATCCTCATTGAACCTGCAGACACTGAAATCAACAAACCACCAGAAATAGACCCACAGCTAAAAAAAAAAACAACATCAACTGTCGCGTTAACTTACCACGCAGGTAGAGAGATCCAGAGGACAGCCGAAAGAAATAGCACACAAGAGTTAAGAAACAGAAGCACACAGTTCTACACACACACAGAGGGTCAACTGGTCATGCAGAACTGTGTCACTGCATGCACAAGGCATAAGCAGTCAATGTACTGTTATTGAAATGTGCAATTTATGGTTTAATATCAAAGTAACCATTTAAGCCTTCAATTCTGTCAACATTCAGCACTGGGTTTTGGTCTTTAGTGTACAGCAGGAGCCTCTGTGCCATTTTTATTCGTGGGTGTTGATGTTTTCCTGTCCATGGCCTCATATATGAGGCTACTGTGAGCATGCCTGATCAATGATAGACTGGTCATCTTTTAGACATTAGTAGGTTGTAAAAGTCAAGACTGGCGAGAAACTCTGACCTTTTGTGAGCCTTAGTGTTCCAAACTATAAGAAGATTATATGAAAATAACTGAATATGCAGAAATATTTCGAGTAAGAGAGCAATACTTAGACAACTAATAATTTTATTTCATCTTGCCTTAGCTCATACTAAAATAGTTATACATGTTTGTCCGAGGATGTTGTTAACAGGCTGCACTATGCCAGCTGGCAGCACCATGTCATATGTAACTCATGGAGCAGTATTTTGGAGCTGAAATTGACTGAAGTCTGACCAAATCAAAGAAATCCTATAATAAACAAATTATGATAACCAGCTATGCACAACAATCTGCATAAACTGTTTGACTGAATTTATGTGAATTTGTGCAGTTGTGTGTTTACTGTCCACACTGTGTACCTTGGCCTTGCCATCCAGAGCACCAGTGCCTGCGTAGATCTTACTGACAGAATCACCATTGGCAGACCACATGGTTCTAAAAACCTCCTGGAACCGGGCCACCAGCTGTGGTTTCTCTGTCAAATTCATTTGTTCCAATTGCTTAGGCAGCATCTAAGGGAAAGGGGAAGAGGGGATTAGATTGCAGACTACAGACTTTGACAGAGGAAGACAAGAGCATTAGACACACAGTTGGGTTCCTACCTCAAGCGCAAAAAAGGCTTGGACGCTGTTGGTTCTATCCAAACAGTCCAGACAGTTGGTCCTGATGGTGCCTCCCTGAGTCCTACAAAGAAATGGCAAAGGATCATTCAAGCGGTTTTGTATCAGTTGAGTAAATCCTGTGTACTTACAACTTACTTTAGTGACAACCGTTTCACAATTATCACAAGTGGTAGTATCATCACATCAGAGTCCACTGGCTCATAGTTAATATCAGTGCACTATCAAAACTTACTCACAGATCCTTGAAACCTGCTTAACTCTGATAATTCATCACAATGAGACATATGTTTGCAATGTTTTTCTAAACTGTACACTTTTAAGAGTGTTGAAATTATGTTAAGTGAAGTGAGAGACGAGGTAAGTGCAAAAAAGGGGGACAGTGCTGCTGCAACACCAGATCATCAGGAATGAATGTTAGCTAGTGGTGTAGTTGTAATACATGGCAAGCTATGCAGTCCATAAGTGAATGCTGTGGCACAACTGTGTATACAATCTAGCCAATAATGCCTTAATAAGAAATGCAGCTTATGTCACAGAGGCTAATCGAAACTACTCATAAGCAGGACAGGTATTCTACAGTGAGAATGTATAAATCCAGCCCCAGTATAGAAGATTGTTTTTCAGGTGAAACCAAGGCTATATTGAGCTAAAGATGTTTATTTTGTAAATTCTAAACGTTAAGGTAGGCGTATCAACTAAACATTTGATTCTGAAGTTTACAGAATTCTGCAAAGTATTATGAATGCTAAATTGTGGTTGCATGTTTTGGGAAATGTCTGGCAATAATGGAAGGTGTAGGCGGATGGAAATTATTTTTTTTGCATAAACATGCAAACTCACAAGTCCACAACATTCAAATTTACTACTCCTTCTTTGTCTGTTTTGTATTTTTTTTTCTCACCTTGCAATGCCCATATCTCCAGAGTAGTAGAAGAACCCACACTCTTCAACAAATTTGCTGAGCTGGGGTTTGAGGACACTGTGGAGTTTGTCGGCCTTGCCACCCTTCACGTTTTGATGGTAGTCAAAGTTCACCATTTTCACTGCTGTTGCATGCTCTGATGCCTTCAAGTGACTCTGAAAGTGACAGAGGGGAAGAGCACATATTTCCAGAAATTTCAATTGAATCCACAAATGCTGAGCACACATGGTATATTTCCTGTAGCTACAAAACAAAGGACATCTTTGATAGTAACCTGTGACTATGCAGGCCATGTTTTAGAAACAAGTACTTGGCTGAAATATTGGCAACAATGTTCCTAATTACTAGAAAAGTCTGAGATTCAAAGAACAGATAAAATATTGGCAACACAGTTAAGTGTTTTGCACATTTACTTTGGTAATCAAACACCCACATAACAGAGCAGATGCTAACAGGACCACACAGCTTATGAACCATAATGCATATAAAGTAAAAATGAAGTGCCCACTGTATTATTTATGTAAACTACACTGTATACATATAATGCAGTCAAGGCAATTCAATTCTGACCTGATGATTCAACTAATCCAGCTATGGCTAAGCATAAAATGACTTAAAGATTAATAAATACAAGGGCTTACACATCAGTAATCATTTTCCCATGTTCTTACAAACCACAAAAGAAGATGTGGCTTGAGGTCAGCTGATGAAAGATCAAGTTACAGTAAATGAGGTTTACCAAATCAGAGAGTGAAAAAGAAAACATAAACCACTGCTTTCTAACACTGCTCACTGACTCCTCCGCTGGAAAATACAGCAGGAAAGTGACGCACTCTGTCTGGAGCCACAGCGTCCACCCACTTGAAAGAATTCCTTACTGTTGTTGTGTGGGTTTACAATGAGAACAAAGACAGAATCTGTTTTGACACACATCACTTGCTGTCAGTGTATTTTGGACTGTCTGCCTTGTTAGAAACGTCACATAAATATTTTAATGTGTCTGTCAGCGTTAAGGGACAAGTAAGGTTCCCCTCACCTGAAATGCTTTGCTGAGCATGTGTTCTCCTTCCTTACTTCCAAGCAGGTTGATGATCACTTGCTTACCATACAACCTCCTCAGTGCAGTGAAGTGTCTGGAAAAAGACATACACTCATTTAAAAAAAAAACAACAAAAAACGTTTAGCAATACCAGCCATGTCTTGATTTTAAAAACAAACAAAAAAAACAAGATACTTTGCATCAGTAGTTAAACTTGATGAATACACACGTATGGTACACCGACAGAGGGCAGGATGTAAACACTAAGGAGGATATTATTTGTGCAAAGCCATGGAGTCTGCAAGGTAATGGGCAGTGTCCAACCAGGAAAGTTATTAAAATCTAGGGTCACTACATCAAACTGTTTTAAAAACGCAACACATACAGATAGAAATGCAGCACTGTGCAGCAAACTGCTATGTGTTTGTGACGAGCTAAAGTTGTCAGCCTTGTATTATCCAATAAATATCAACAGAGACATACCGGTCAGCAACAACATTTGAACAAATGATAAAAGTGAATATCCTTAAATATCTCTTACAATAACACTTGTAAAGAGGTGGGATACTAATCAGTTCTTGAAGTTAATGTGTTCAAGGCAAGAAAACAAGGCAAGCTTAAGGATCTGAGCAATTTTGACAAGAGCCAAATTGTGTTAACTGGGTCAAACCACCTCCGAAAAGGGCACATCTTGTGGAGTGTTCAATGGTTAGTGCCTACCAAAGGTTTCAAACACACACTGTATCATTGCTTGCCATGTATAGGACAATGCAGCTGCACATCGACCACAGTGGCCATGCTGACCGCTGTCAGAACTGCCTACTATATAAGCTGCCAGCTGGGACCATGGAGCAGTGAAAGAAGGCGGTTATGGTCTGATGAATCACATTTTCACATTGTGGCTGATCAGTGTACACTAGGCTGTTACAGTAAAAAAATAAATTAAAAAAGGCCAGCTATTACAAAGGATGACTCATCATTCTTGAAATGAACATATTAGAAAGACTAGTAGTACTGCCAGCTACTTGGTGTGAAAAGTGACTAATTATATAATAATAAAATATATATAAATAAAGTCTGATATCTGATGTGTCCTGATATATTCATACTGACAATTTGATAGCAATAATGGGCCTAGCATTGCTGAGTCTATTATGTATGACCCAAAATTATGGGGAATCATAGAACCACTAATAGTCTTTATAGCTTCTCATGAAAAGTGAACCGCATGGCAAATTTGAAACTATTATGGTAGCTGCTGAATGGTTGATAAGGATGGAGCTGGTAATATCAAGGTGTGGCACAGTGATTAGGGTGATCAGCTTTCCCTTAGATGGCCTGCGTTTAGGCTCCAGTGACCATACATGTGGCTCAAATGTCCTTCAGCAAAGTAGGATCTTGAGCAGGTGCTGTACTGTGATAAATCCTGTATCGGACTACATATTTAATGTTTGTCTGCAAATCAAATGTTTAAAGTGCAGCTACGCTGATGTGGACAAAGGTTTCGCAGTCATCGTGTTGAAGAAAAGGAATACAGCTACTGAAATGACTCGTGGCTTACAGTGACAGAACAGGCTCTAGATTTGAATGACATTCAGTTTGGAATGCCAATACTTTTTATCATTTAATGTTGACTTGTGAAAACCTTGAATGCACACACACACACATACACATACACACACAAACACACACACACACACACTATAAGCTTTCTTTCAAAACAGATGTACAAAAACTCAAGGAGTGAATAGAAACAGTCTGGAATGAATACAAACTACAAGTTACTAGGGTCAACAGCTAATCAAGGGCTACTAATGTTTCCTTTATGTTCTCTGCAATAAACCAGCCTCTGAGGACACATTTCAATTAACATCTTCTCCTTGACAAATCTGTGGAGTTTTTCTCTAAGACAGTAAGTGCAGGAGATCTAGTATTATGGTGTCTCCTCTGCTGTTGTTCAGAGGAGTGGTAATCTGTTGGAGGCCAGACAAAGCAGCAGGAAACTGCAACACGCTTGTGCGCACAAACTACCAGAACATTTTAATTACCTTTCGAATGCTGGTGCATTTGCCTCAAATCCCCTTGAGAGTTTGACACGGTGTGAACCAACCTGCCAAGACACAAGTCACAACGTCCATCTTTGGTAAAGATCAAGAAAGTTTAAAAAATAGAGAGAGTTGTGCAGACACACACACGTTGCAGATGGCCAGAAAACCTGAGGATGAAGAATGGATTTGTGATAGAAGTTGTAGACAACATTTGAAAAAGGGAAATGAGAGGGTAGAACAGGTAGATTTGTTTGTACAAAGACACCGAGCAGCAGAGAAATCTTGCAGTTACCTTCCTATGGATTTACAGATTCTTTTTCTACATTTCAAGCCTCTTTTTCCTCTCACTAATTCTCTTTTATGCGCTCTCACTTTGAGAGTATGCTGGCACTGACTGAGTCATGAGAAACACCACAGTCAGAGTCTTACAAGCAAACATGATCACACGAGTACATCAGCACAGGCTTCGCAAGACACGAACGCTGTGGAAATGTGATCACACTACACAGCAGGCCCCTACTTGTTCCTTTGTGTTCCCTTTCCATCGCTGCTTGTGGACAAATGTTCCCTGCTCTCGCTTCACATCTTTTCAAATCTTTCTTTTTCACTCACTTCAGGCCATAAGTTGAATGCATTCTGAGTCTTAACAAGCTATTCGTTATTACGACTGCATGTTCTCTGGGGATATTACTGAGATCTACTGTGTGCACTTTGACTTCCAATGTGTTTTTGTAAGCCTTTCCTTCTTAAAGAGCCCCCTTCCCCTCTCTTTTCCACTGTCAGCTAATCTTTTTCTCTGCTCTGTATTTAGCAGCTTACTTTGTTTGTAAATGCCTATTTTGGCTGAGCCTGTGTCTGAATAGGCTAAACATTTTTGCTCCATGCTTCTGCCATTTGTCCCTCCTGTCCTTCTCTACTGTTGTGCACATCTAGGCTATGCATATTTAATAACTTCCTGAGATGTCATCTGAAGCTGCTCAGGTTACACTTGTACAGGCCAGACTAAAACCTCTCTGACATTCTACTGCATTAAATACATTTTAGTAGGTTAAATGTATCATGCCACTTAGTAGTTTTGTCCATGACGAAAGAATCTGTTTTCAGTTTTCGTAACTAATGTATTAACATTTGAATTCAGTCTTTCAGAGGAATTTCATGAAATCTGGTCAGTGTATATTAAAGATAGATATTACTGTAATGATCACTTTCCACTAATGACCACTTCAGTAACTCTATTCTCAAAACAGCCATTAAAATGACAATGATTTTGTTTTCAACCATGACTGTAACAACTACTCCACTAAGATAGGGCAGCTCTACCTCTTAAATGATTTGCATCTTTTCCAGGAAGATTTTATGACACTACACTACAATTATGATTCAGATACTAATTTTCAGCTATTTATAGTATACACACAAAAACTCTTTTTCGGGATGAAACCATAATCACACATCCAGCTGAGGGAATGTATTGGAGAGTATGGGGAGGAGAGCCTACAAGCCACAACTGCTAGAAGGGGCTAAGAGCTATGACAGCGCTTTAAAAGCAAGACTACAGTTCTGTCTGAAAACAACCCCGAGCCGTCTACCCTGTGATTTGACCAGACTAAAGACCTTGTGGACTGAATAGGTGACTAATATGGTCTCGGCTTTCTAGAGCCTCCAGCAGATTCAACGGCTCAGTCTTCCATATTATCAATCAACACCTATACAGTTGACCTGCGTACATCAGCAGCCTAAATGAAGGGAAGTGTCTGGGGGCTGTTTTCAGACCAGGCTCTCACCTGACCAAAGAAGTCTGGGAGCTGAGGAAAACAGAAAAATGCCCTTTACCAACCACTATTACTATCTTTAACCTCCCCCACATCTGATCTAATTTTTCAGTCTGTGCAATGTCAGGACAAGGTCAGGAGAATCCCAGTGAGGTAGTTTGTAGTGAGAATTAAATGGGTGATCCTAGTTCGTGCTTCATTTATGGGAATGAATTAAAACACACAAGGGGATTCCTTTGGTTTGTACACGTGGTCTTTGGCATTGCACAGAAAAATACCTAGCTGCAGTATGAAAGCACCAGCACCAGCAGAGCCCCCCAAAAAACGAAAAAACAAAACAGGTTATACCAGGTGGGGGTTCTCATCCAGTCCAATAGGGTGCCGATTCTCATTCAGTTGCAACAAAACACCCTTAATGGACTTTTTCTGAACACAGCGACAAAATTTGTTAAAACTAGTACAAAGATCTACTGTAATGACAAGAAGACTTTTCACTCCCTTCGCACTCTTTTAACAGACACAAATGCCAAACACAGTTTATTTTAAGTTTGTCTATTGTTTAGCAAAAGCTCCACGTAGGCATCATCACTTGTTCCTTATTTATGCACACACTGTGCCAGCAGCTGATACTGAGTGAGTCTCATTTATGTCTGCAGAATTAATGAAATCAGGACTTCTACACGAACATCAGGACTACTTTCTGATTTTCACATAATACGGCTTAATATATGAATACCTCACATTCACAATTCAAGGCAATGTACGAGACAGATTAAGCTTTCATTACCTGGATTCCTGGCTGTTCCCAGAAAAGAGGAATAGACCCACGGATCTGTATGAAGGATGAAACTCTGTCATCCAGGAAAATAACCTGTTCAAGACAAGACGAAAACTTGGTTAAGTTAATTTTGCAATGTGGCAAAATACCGGTTTGTTCCTTTAAAAAAAAAAAAAAAAAAAAAAAAATTCAAAAAACAGATTTTAAGGAAAGAATTGACAATTTAAACAGGTGACTTAAAATTCTCTGTGCAGTGCTAAAACCATATTTTGGACCAAAAGCCAGGGGCTTGGAAATTTATTACGCAAAGTTCCACATTTAAATTTTCAGTTCAGAAGTCCAGAACAACTAATGATAATGGAAAAACATTTTTATCAATACTCCTATAAATTTTAAGCAACACACATCCAAGTTAAAGATGGTCAGGATAGTAAAATCAGATTCTAAACTAGGGGGAGAAATGGCATTATTTGCCTGTAATTATTTGCATCAGTGTGAACCCTGAACTCGTGATTATATCCGAAATGTCACATCTCTTGTCGCTGGGTCTGCGCAAAACTGAAGCAGACACTGCTCAGACAGTAAATCCATACTTATTTCTGATTCAGACATTTTCTTACATCTACAGTTATTGTGGAAACTTTGCAATCGAGAAAATGACATGCATTCAGTATCTGCGATTTAGAACCTAATGCATGAACTCTGCAGTAACAACACAACGCTATCGCCAGCATTTAACATCGTCATGGCAGCAATGTCAATAATACATAAGCAACATTAAAAGCCACAATCACGAACAATCTCCTGCTATATAGTATATTCAACATCCCTTAAAATGTAATTAGCTATAAAAAAATATGACCTCATAATAGAAAATGTTACACTTTATGCCACATTATATTTATAACACAAGGTAAGGGCTGGGTCCAGATTCATTTGCCGTTTAATCCAATTCTGGACTTTGGGATGCACTAGGCTATCAAAACCACAGTGACTGACCACACTAACCAGTGACAATACAATACTTTCTAACACAAATTCCTGCAGTTACTACTGCATGTCTGAAGCTTGTAATGTTCAACTTCCATTCTGACTTTGAGAGACAGATGTTGAGTGACCTCTATGTAAATTCTAAAAGCAGCAAAATAGTGTAGTTGAACTGCATTATACTGTGTGATAATTGTCGTAGTTCCAGTTATTGTGTCCCTCCTGGAGCCATATATTTACTCAAACGGGAACCATAAAAAGGGAACGTGTAATCTATTATTTTTTCACAATGAAGAACTGAAAATTAGACTTGCATTTTCAAATATACACGTCTTCTGATAATTTGCTGAGAGCAATAAAATATACACACCTGTGAGACAATTAACTATTACTGCAAAGTAAAAGTCATTTACACTAGAGTGTCAACACTTAATCAGTGTGATAATATATTATTACCATTATCATGTTTTTTAATTGTTATAAAAACAACAAAACCTCAGGACCCTGTGGGGCCCATACCATCTGTTTTGGGAGAGTCTTGTTCAAAATCAATTCCAGACTAATCAGATGCCTCTCAAAAGGCATTGTATAATGGATGATAATCTAAACATCTAAAGTGACTAAACATTTGCACAGTACTGCACTAATATTACCTTTTGCAGTATCATATAACATTTTCCAGTATTAGAAGTACTGATATTTTGTAATGGCATTAGTACTGTTAACACTGCATTAACAATGTGAATCTATGAATAAATATGTATGATTCATTTTATAAAAAAAATAAACTGACTAAAGCTTTTTGAGTGTGAAGAATATATCTGTTGCTGCCTTCTGCTCTGTGGCAGCATTACATCTTTAAAGCACAATCTGCCTGACAAAAACTGTACAAAAAAAAAAAAGTGATTCACCTGTTCAGTCTCTACAAAGTTCGCCACCTGTCCATCGTCATTCGTTCCTCGGACATTGAATCGAGTACCAGCTCGCTCTGAGCTGAGGCGGGAGAAGATGCAGGCCTTGGCCTGTTTGTGCCCTGCATAGATGGTCCTGATCTCCACACCGCCACACATCAGCCTCAGCAGCCAGTCATCACAGTTTACTCCGTAATGTTTTAGGTGCAGGTGCAGAGATTGGTTCCTGTTGATTCAGATACAACAGTAACCACACAAATCTTAGTTGCAAATCACACAATCCCACATATCACACATTTGACAGAAACTAATATTTCTCAATTGTAAGACTGTGTACATGTTTCATATCTACTCCTTCAGATATTATTAAAGTCAAACTCCTGCCTATAAGTGTGTATATAACCTTGGAATAGTGACAATTTCATGCCCCTACCAAAAGAAGCGGTTATCTGTGGTGTCTTCTAGGATCCTGCGATGTGCATTGAGACTCAAGTCCATGCTGATTCCAGTGGCAGACCAGGCAAAGTAGAAGTGTCCTGAGTTAAGGACTTTTCGCACCTCAGCAATCCGGTCTTCATCTCCTGGGTCATTCTTCAGGGAAATAAAGTCCGTCTGTGTGACCCTGAAAACCTCTGAATCCTGCACCTTGCCCACAGAGCTGCATCCTGTCACAACCACGAGACTGTGAAGCATGGAGTCACCTGCAGACAAAAGGTGGCATATGAATACAAAAAATATTTATGTATGGTGTATTTTGAAAAAAAAAAGGAAAAAAGCAAGCAGTTAGTAAAAGCAATAATAAAACATGGAAAAACATTCGGCCTTACAAGGGGGGAAAAAATGGATAATTAAATGTTGATGCCAATCCTTAACAGAAAATCACCAGCCAGTCAAATCTTAGCCATCTACAACACTGAGCTTTAATCTTTAAACTGCTTTTTCCTTGTTGTGATAACAAGAGCCTTCAAGGTCATATTGAGGGAAGGTAAAGCAGCTTAGAAGTAAGCAGCAACAGGGCCACAAACCAGAGGGTCTTCACAGTCACATGAACATAGAGCTCAAAACCTGGATTGGACCTAGTCAGGAGGCAACAAACAGAAAATATTTTTTTTCTTACCCAAGTTCAAGCGAAGGACGCCCAGAATTCCATAGGCATCAACAATCTTGCTGTATGTATTTTTAATGGCCTCCTTCTCTGCTGCCGCTAGAAGACGAAAAAAGTAACAAAATGTAAGGAAAATACTGATAGCATTCTCCCTTGAACTTTAAATTAAACATGCCTGTGACTTAATCTCTGCACAGACTCATATCAATCTCTAAATATTCAAGAATAAATCTATTGTAGTGGGTGTAAAGACAATCTAAATTATTTGTTGTTACAGTGTATTCAGACAAAATGCCTTACACAAAACGGCAACAGCGCCTGATTCAAACATGAGGCATTCCTCCCTGGTCCTAGTTTCCACTATGACACTGTAAGGTGGTGGATCCAGCTTGTGGTAAATGCGATATCCCTTGCTGAAGGCCATTGCTGCTCCAAGATGAAAAAACTGTTATGACCTGGAAAGCAAAAACAATGGTTGACAGCAGATCCATCAAGAGATATTCTCAACCAGACACAACATCTGCAATTTGATGGAAACAATGTCAGAGCCTCTGTTTATTATTGATGGAGAGATGACCTATAACCCGATCAATAAGCACTTGCTTATGTCATTACACTTTGTGTAGCATAGCTTGTATACCTAAAGGCTTTTGAAAGACAAATTAAGAATACACGTACACTTTTCTGACTATGGATAATCCGATTTTTAGGTTTCATTTAATCATTTTCTAAAGAATCCCATGACATTACTAAATAAGGAAATCTATCAACTAAGTAGGGAATAAATTGCGTGATCCGGAAAGACTGGGAAACTTATATTGCGAAATGCAAAGCCTAATACGCTATCAAATGCCGACATAGCTAAGGCCCACACCTATGACAAACTAATGTACATTTAAAGTGAATATCGCAGGTAACTGGTGATTATGAGCATCAGTGGCAACGAGACCGATAACGGCAGTTAGCAGTCAGGCCGGGTAACTGAAATATCATCCATCCTGACTCGGACAGTCACGACTACATATCGCAACTGCAGAAGGCGAAGCTAACGCTAGCCAGCTTAACCGTCAGCTAGCTTCAATGCTAGATCTTGTGCGATTGGAGACCAGCAAAGAAAACGAGAGAGATAAAACTATGAATCGAAAGTAGCTTAGTGTCTTTCACCTATCTAACGCTAGCTGGTAACGTTAGCTAAATTAGCTAGATTAATCACAGGGACGGCTATGATTCGCTAGCTTACAATATTTTGATGGTGGTTCTACCTGCACGTCCGGGATGATAAGCTGTCAGTTACTCACGGACACAATTGAGAAACTCGACCATTTAAATAATATGCATCTGTATATTTATTTGCATATCTGCTTTACCTTACAACCGCCGGGTGTAGTTTAAATAAAAACAGAGGAAGGACAACATATCTCGTCTTACCGTCTCCCCTGCCGGGTTGTTACTCCGCTGTCACAACAAAATCCTTCCCGGTATGTTGGCAGAATGGTACATTCCGGCGCAAAGCACGCCTACCTCACGCTACCGTAATACCTTTTTAAAAAAACTACAGTCTCGGCATTTAAACAATATCTCTACATTTAAAGTACAAAAATAAACATTTTGCACAACAAATCCAGAGGATGTCGATGGGAGATCATTTAAAAACAGGTTACTAAGCAGTAATACCGGCACAGAAAGTCACAAAATGTTCTCGTCCACTTTTATTTATGATTGACAGGTGGTCTGATCAAATAAGCGCTTCCTTGAAAAGCTGTATTCCAATCAAGTGGCAGGAGGCGGGATCTAGACGTTTTGTAACGTCGCACATTTGTGTATAAAACAAGAGAAGCTACCCAGCTCGTATTCACAATACTGTCTGGGTTTTATTTAGCTGAAACAACATGATGCATGCGACTATTTAAATAGGTAGGTGCTCTACTGTGTTGTCTTTCTAGCACGTTAGATTTAAATAGAATAAAGACTGAATTGTGTTGTTTTGGTGGTTTCTGTAAATAGTGATCCGACCTTGCCCATCCTGCAAGATAGCTGCTGCGTTCACAGAACAAGGTTATAATCTTATATTCTACGTTTTGTTTCAACCTGTCAAGCAATGTCGGATCTATAATTTAGTACGTGCAATCTGATGATCACAAAAACAAAAACAACCAAACAATTATCTTTATACTTCCACGTAGACTCTTTGTTGTTACTTACTAATACTGTTGTTTTTAAAGAGGAGTTTGGTAGTTTGCACTGTTTAGTCTACACACTATGTCTGACTAAAGCCTGCAAGACTAGAGAAGTCTTTATTGAGGTGTTTGATATTCTAGTTCATTTTTTAACTGTAGAATAAAATTGCAGTCATATTTTAGAGATCTGGCCTATTATTTTATTAGTAGTATTTTTATCCTATCTGTCTTCATCTTCATCTCTAAATGTGTTCTGTTTATTTCTTCTTTCAGGGAGTTTTTCCAGACCCCTAAAATGAAGGGTCTTTTCCTTGTGGAGCCTCTGGTGGCCCTGTATGCGTTTTCCAGTTTTCTCATCTACCCGCTCGTCCAGCAGTATGTGTATCGGAGACTCTGGCAACAGCTGACCAACACCACCTATCCCATCTTTGACAACGCCTCCAGATGTGCAGAAAACAGCAGCAGCAACCACTCACTCCATCATGAGGTAGGTCTTAATCGCTGGATGTAAGGGAGCATTCATTTAAAGAGGATTCTCAAGGAAGAGTATATGGAACAACTGTGTTTTATGTCCCCTCTGCTGAAACAAGTTAACAATTCATGTGCTCTGCAAGAGTTTTAGGCACTTAAGACTAAGAGAGGACTCTCTTTAGGACTAATACACTGCTTAACCCTTTGATGCACAGTGTGAGTCAGGAGATACCCATTTTCTATTGGATTTGGGTCACTTTTGACCCACGTTGTGCATCAAAGGGTTACACTGTGTTAAGCCGGAAAAAAAAAGCCTTTGCCTTCAGCACATGACTAATTTATTTAATTTTTAATACTTTTAGGTTTCATACTTGGCAGGTAGGTTTTTCCAAGAATCTCGTAGAACTTGCTCTTCGGTAAATTTAACTCATTTCAGTTGCTGCCTACTGTAATCCTAGATGAACATAAAGTGAAGCTTAGATCAGGTTTCTGTGGGGTTTATACCACCTTTTCCTTCTTGTCAGAAAAGATAGTTATTGTTCACTCTGGCTGTTTGTTGTTATTTGCATGAGTGGCAAAATGAATTTGGGAACAAACAGATGCCTCCATGATAGATCTGATAGATAAATATCTAAGCATATAAAGTGCCTAACACGTACACACAGTACAGTACCGATATTAACTTTCCCAGTATTACAGAATAACATTTTCGGTAAAAGATGATCTGAAATTTTGTCATGGTATTAATACTGTCAATGTCAGAAAATGTGACGCTGACTCATTCACTGTTGTGTCATTATTATTTGATTGTGGTAATGGAAAACAAACTGTATTTCTGACAGCAAGTAGATCATCAAAGCATACCCCATTAAAAGTAGGATTTGAAGAAATAAACTCCTGAAAGGACTCATAATTTGTCAATTTTCAGCATGTATTTATAGAAGAAGAATGAAACACAAGAGAGAAGTGAAAACATACACAGACTGAGAAAACCGGTTTTGACTGAAAAAGTCACCCGTGCACCTGTTAGCTTTGTTCCCTTTTGTTCTGAGCAAGAAACCCTCAAAGTTCTTTCATTTTTTTTTGTTGTATTTCATGGTACTAGAGTGTCACTTTCTCGTTTAATTTATATCATTGACAGAGAGTTGCCACGTTCATTTTTTTCCTCCTCTAAGACCTGTTATTGCAGTTGATTTCGTATACTAAGGTGTCAACCACCGATTACTAAACAACACTTTCTCTGTCTGTTTTTCCAGGAGGTACAGAGGCAGGCGTCTCTCTTCTCCCTTTACTCAGAGCTGCTCTCTACTGTTCCATCTTTGGTCGTCACTCTCATGCTGGTGGCCTACAGCGACCGGGGAGGACGTAAAATCACCATCATCATGCCTTTGATCGGCACATTGATCTACACCTTAACCTTCCTGACTGTGTCCTACTTTGAGCTCAACATCTATTTGCTCATCGGCTCCTCACTTCTCAGTTCTCTGTTTGGTGGTTTGGGCACATTTCTCGGCGGCTGTTTTGCCTATATAGCGGATTTGTGCGAGGATGGTCGTCAGAAGACGCTGCGTATGGCTGGAGTGGACATGATGATCGGTCTGTTGTCCGGAGTGGCTGCAATATCAACAGGCTACTTCCTGAGAGCTGCAGGCTTCAACTGGCCTTTCCTAACCTCTGCAATGTGCCAGTGTCTGAATCTACTCTATGCAATTTTTATCCTAGAAGAGACTGTGAAGAAGGCTCCCACTGGTAGCGTCGTTTTAGATAGGCCTCCTCAGCATTCGGCCATAAAACAGATGTTCTTGGGGGTCTACTACATGTTTGCACGGGCCAGCTGCAGGTGTAAAACTGTTTTGGCCCTCCTCATGACCATCTTTACCAGCTTCTCCTTTGCGTATACAGGTGGAATCTCGCCAGTGACACTCTATGAGCTCAATGAGCCGCTGTGTTGGAGTGAGATTTTGATCGGCTATGGCTCAGCACTGTCCACCACAGTGTTCCTGGTCAGTTTTGTGGGAGTGTCAGCATTCACATATTGTGGTGTGCCACAGCTGCTCATTGTCCTGCTGGGGATCCTGTCTGTCGCATCAGGCATGGTGCTCGCAGCGTTTGCCAAGACAACTTTACTGATGTTTATAGGTGAGGAAAAAAATGACTGCTGATTATACAAATAATGTACAGCAGTTTCTACTGTTCTGCAAAGTGAAAAAAAATGACCCAAGCCTTGTCAGGCGGTTTTTTACAGAGAACAAAATCCACCTTCCTCATTCTGTGTAATCATCTATATTTATATATTTCTCTGATGTTGCCGTCTGACTTAAGTCTTCTGAATTAGGGAAATTAATGTACTTCAATCTAATCTTTAATCATCTAAATAAGTATGTAGACGACTCAAATTAGTTTCAGATAAAGTTTTAAGTGTATTTTTTGCATAGTACAAAGACTGGATTTTGTCCCATGGAACTATGTAAGAAAGTATGTTTTGACGTTTATTTTTAACAGAATTGCTGATTACAAAGAACATGTTTTAGTGTTTCTTCTGGGGACTTGACTATTTTATTTAAGGCAAGTAGGTCTAAAAATACAAGACATATATTAAAAATAAGAGATATGTTGGCACCAGAAAATATTGAAAAAAGCACATAAAACAGAGTAATAACCCCATAGAAACATTACAGGCTCATTGCACGGGTTACTGATTAACAAAAGCAAGCTATAGAATGGCTTTGCAAGGTGTAAAAGTGCTACTATAGTTACAGTATCTTTTATTAGGTTATTGCATTACAAGCATATAAGGCAATATAACCATGATGTATTATCACTGCTTTGTTTATTTTAATTATCTTGTAGCCCATATCTAAATGAGAGGACTTAACTCTATGAAAAAAAATAATTTCTGTTTTCCAAACATAACCTTTGATTACTCAGATATATTAATTTACCTTAATTTTGATGCATGCATTTACAATTCCATGTGGTTTAATTATGACTGCTGCCATATGATGCATAATGTGATTTCAGTCTTTTGTTATTTTTCTACCACAGTGAGGATCCCAATGCTTCTGTCGATCATGCCTTTCCCTGTTCTACGCTCCATGATCTCAAAGATCGTCTCAAAGTCTGAGCAGGGTAAGTGGGTTTAGGACTCTTCATGAACTGTAGCACCGTGCCTGTGTTTGTAGAGTCAGAGTCCAGTGAACAGCTGCCTGTCCCAGCAATTTAAGGGTGCACTTCAAAACAAAACACTCCAAGTTTCTGTTCCTCTTAGCAAAGAATCTTGAAATTAAACTGCTCAATTTTTAGTATCACTTGTTGTTATTAATTCTTAATTTTTCCTCTCTCCTGGTTGTGTTTTTTTCACAGGCGCCCTGTTTGCTTGTCTTTCCTTTCTGGAGAGTTTAACCAATAATGTATCCGCAGCAGTCTTTAGCAGTGTTTATGCTGCCACAGTAGCATGGTACCCAGGCTTCGTCTTCCTGTTGTCTGCAGGACTCTGTGCCATTCCTTTGTTTGTCCTGGGGTAAGTTAATTATTTTGCCAATCTACCTGTCAGCCCTAAATCATATGTGTGCAAATATTTTACATAATTAAACCATGCGCTTATAAATATTCCAGATTAATTTCCTGTTGCATCAGCCAGGCATTACTAGTTTCCATTCATTTCATTTGGCCATAAAATAAACCTGTAGCCACCTAAAACATGCTTGAGAGAGATCATTCACTGCAAGCCCCTTATTATTTTTAAGTCGTGTCATAGCGTGTTGCAAACAGTAACTGTTCTCCATTTTCAAAACTCTATGGTCAGCAATATATTCAAAGTACCATCCAAAACTCATGACGGTATAGTGTCCTGCTAATAAGATTATGTTCATGTTGTACAATGGCTGAAGGGGAGAAACTTTCGTTCAAAGTTAATTTTATAGTCTACATTAAAAAGCACAGCAGGTTATGATGGAGCTTCAGGTGTAGAGTTACACTTTGTGGATGGAGTTGAATTACAAACACCTCTTCTTTCTGCTAAGTCACTGTTTTCTTTTGCTGAACTAGAAGGGAGGAAAGCATTGCTTGACTAAGAATAGAAAAATACTCAGTTCCTCATCCATTGTTCAACTTCCTTCACTGAGCAATTTCTCTCTTTGTATATTGATATTAATCCCTAACTTGTGCATAAACAATCGACACTGGTGCTGTTTTACAATAAAATGAGGAGGCCATGAGGGGATTCTTATCTTTCGTACACTGCGTTCTTACATTTCTGTTGTTGTCCCTGAGTTGACGGAATAGTGCTGCTTAGTCAGCGTGGAAGGTGTAGCGTGATTCGTTAAACTCCTAGAACGAGTCCACTTCTGTCACATGCCCTCCTCCTTCTGTTGCACTGTGGTTGGTTGTAGAATAACAAAGTCACTGGTTCAGCAATCTCAGTCTAACACCAACAAAAAAAACTGTTTTGTTGACTGCAAGCAGTTTTTTTTTTATCTGAGTCATGTACAGCATCGTCATGACTTGCTACCAGCAAGATTTTGTCAGGGAAAAATACAAAAAATCATTCATCACCGATTGAACCCAACCTAACTAAATGCACATCTTTAGATCCCTATTCCATTTGTCCAGTATTCCTTTGGAGAAAAGAGATAACCAGGAAGTTTCCACAAAACTGAGGGTGCATTTTGTACTCTATTGTGTGCATGCACCAGGTGATAAAAAAAGACAGGACATGTCTTTTTTTCTACCTGATCTGATTGAAACTTCAGTCCAATTGCAACAGTCAATTTTGATAAGTAAAAATATTTGGGATAGAAATGTGTCAAGTTCAGGAAACCTGATGCAAGTGTGCAGGAAGGCTGACACTGCAGGGTGGACATGCCTTGTTTAGTTGGAAGTGATAACAGTGATGTATCCCATTTTTTTTCTGCTTCTCTCACATTATTCTCTTCACATTACAGGGTGGTGGGTCTGATTGGAACAGATGTTGCCAAAGAGGACAAAAGTCCAGAGCCTTCAGTTTCAGAGGAGGAGAATCCTGTTGGAGATCAGAATGACTGCAATCGTCTCATTAGCTAAGCCGCATGGACTACCAAAACCTCACTAGCACTTTGTACATTTATTTTAAGATACTTTTTCCAAAAGTACCTCAAAAACTCGTGTTTTTAGTACAATAATGCAGATTATAGTTACACCTCTCATTTTTGTTGCCGTGCTTCTTTATGTTGTAGCAGACGGGTTTGATTACAGCATTCTTTTAAAAATATATTACATTTGCAAAGTTGTTGGATTTGTCAATATGGTAGCATAAATAGGTTAAAAAAAACCTTCTCAATGAAGGAATATTGAAGAGATTTGACATCCAATTTATCTATCAGGTCTTCAGGTAAGAAAAATTTCTGAGCACTCTCAGACATATTATATATTGTAGTTATTATTGTTATATTAATATGTTGTCAAATGTGTTTATTGTGAGAAAATGATTTTAAATGAGTGGTTTTCAGAGTTACAGGTAACACACCTTTTGTATTTTTGCCTCTCAGGTCTAGTGCAATGTTTGTCTATGTGTTTACAAAGTCATCCTTTATCACTCTAAGAATAGGTGAGGACTATAATTCTAGAAAATGACGGTAATGAGTTCAAATTAATGACATATTATTAAAAACTAAATTTTTTACTTTTATTTTGTATTCTGAGTCGGCTTCTCTTGGCTACTGGCATATATGTGAAAACTGCATATATGTGCATTTTTGCCTAAATAACACACAGAGAGTTTATCATAAAATCATATAGGCCATTATGTGGCCAAACTGAATGTACGCAATGAAATACTCATTTGACTGGTGAATGTCTATAAGATTTTAAGGAAAACTTGCCACTTGATAGACTATAAATAATAATAAGTTGCCATATGACCACTCACAAAACCCGGAATTCTCCTTGTATGATATTGCTTGCCTTGTTGTATGTCACAAGTAGCTATGTTTAACCAGCATTTTCTAAACATTTTGTCAATGTCATAAACAAGCTACCATAATTTTGTATCCAAGCAGATCACACATCATACTAGCTTTGCAGCACGATTGACACTGACATTGACAGACAAAACTGTGTAGTAGCTTAGGATATTCAACCTCAAATCTGTACTTTTTATTACTTTTTTTTCAGAAGGCGAGTTGAAGTACTTCATTTCATTCATTCTTGGACACCTGGGAAGCTGATTTTTGCTTTATTTTCAGGTTATTTGAATACCATGGAGATCAAGAGTGCCAGCAAAGCCCTGAGAAGCAGAAGCAATGTTTATGACACTTATTTCAGAAGTTTTTCCTTTGGTTAAATTTTTTTTTTCTATTAGGCAGGACCAAGGACGGGTCTACAGTGACAATGAGAGACTTTTGTTTGGCCATGGAGCAGCTCCTCTTACATTAGGTCTTGGCTGAATGAGCATAGCCTTTCGTGTGCCAGACATACAGGAATGCATATTGAACGCTCTCTGGAAAAATAACAATGTTGAGCACAATTGTGGTATTTCATAAAATGCCAGTAGCCACAAGAAACCAAATCACACAGAAAAATAAAGCAAGGATATGTTCTTGTTCTACAATAAAGATTGATTTAAACTCATTACCGTCTGTTTTCCTCCCAAAAGGCATTTATAGCCTCCCCCTACTAAGAAGGTAATTCATGCAAAACATCAAATATGCAGCGTGCCATAAATTTTGATGACTATATAAAATTGCCTAAAACAAATGCAATTTTGATGTATTTTACTCATTTAAGCTGAAAAACAACATACAGGTGTGTGTGTAAAGAGTGTGAAACAAACCAAACTGGTTAAGCAAGTTAACCACAGGACATGGAAAAAGTTGTTCAAGGAACTAGGTGGTGCTTTCAAAGAAATTAATTGTCTCTGCAGCTCAAATGTTTATGGTCGTTGCCAGACCTCATTGTTTGTGATCTACAAAATGGTGATCTAAATAACATGATGGGACTTTAGGTCTTCCTGTTACCTGCTGAAACCACCACTAATGGAGGTTTATGAGCTGCCCTCTAACATCACGACATCAATAACTCAGTTAAGAATAGGCAAGGAAGTTTCCTTTCCAATGATCAAGTGTTTTTTTCAGGGAGGCCTTCATCTTGATGGAAAGCTGCCTCACTAATTAGACTCAGTTATTCGAGAAGTGAGGCATCAGTAAACTCATGTAGAGTCTCTGGTTATGATGATAAAAAACAAAAGGAAAAAAATAAAAGTATCAGGATATTGACTGAATTCTTTGAGTACACAAGTAATAGATACTTGTGAAACCATGCAGATGTGCATAGTTTCTCAAGGCGGACTTTGTGGTTCCAGTGACACAATCGACTCAAGGTTGCAACACAAGCGTTTTCTCAACCTGCGTTCAGACCATTGGATTGCATCCAGATCTGTGAATTTTTCAGTACTTCAAATCAGTTCAGCTACCAGGCATGCTCATTCACTTGCAAGAAGTTACAAATAATATCCCCAACAAAGGTCAGTTTTGCCTCACAGCTAGAAGATCCCTGTTTCGCATCCCGGGCTGGGCCTGGGATCTTTCTGCATGGAGTCTGCATGTTCGCCCTGTGCATCAGTGGGTTTTCTGTAGGTTCTCCAGCTTCCTCCCACAGTCCAAAAACATGCTCAGGTTAATTAGTGATTCTAAATTGTCCACAGGTGTAAATGTGAGCATGCTTGTTTGTCTCTATGCGTAGTCCTGTGATAGACTGCCTTCGCCCTAAGTCAGCTGGGATAGGCTAAAGGCCCACTGTGACACTAATGAGGATTAAGTGGTGTATAGATGCTGGATGCTGGAAAAAGGTAAATTTAACAGCAGATTTTACTCATGAATTCATTTTTAGCAGTAACACAACACATTGTTTTCATGCAAAGAAGGAAGCCCTGCTTTACTTGGGAAGACGTGGTACTACAATGCATTTGCCACTAATCTGTGCTCGTTTTCCTAGATTATGAAGGTGAGGGTGTTTGGACTTTGACTCTAATTTAAATCTGGATTGTAAATCATAGTATGAGCATGTTCAAGTGGTGATGCTCTTTTGTATGCTAACCACTAGGTGTCACTCTTGGTCCAGGCTTATAAACACACTGTCATGCAGGACTCATCATTGCACATCTCCCTACTCTTAGAGTGTATATGAATGAAGTCAAGATATTTATTTTTCATTCTTAGTGTTGGCTTTTAAATAGTGAAACTCTTATGTACAACTCCCAAATGCATGCATTCTTTTTTCATTACACATGCTGAACTCTGTAAAGATAGAGCAGAGCTGCTCTTCTCGGTAGTTTCTAAGGTTACAAAGAGTCTATTGATGACTCAACCAACAAACTTTATTATGTTCAACAGTGCAGTCATGGTTTAAGTTAATGATCTGATAACCAGTTGAGAGCTGTCTCCACATAGTACCATGGTCTGCAGTGCAAGAAAAATCTTTTTTTTAGCTGGATGTAAATCAGAAAAAAAGTGTAATCTACATGCCAGAATAGATGCTGCCAACAAATTTCTTTTGATTAAAGTGAATCAGAAAATGATTATTATTATTATTATTTTCCACTGATGCCTGATCCAAACACTTAAAATGTTAACAACATCCCTCATTTTCCCCAAACCCCAGACTCATTTTATTAGACTTCTCTGTGCAGAATTTTCCAAAGTTCACGTCTTTCATCTTTGTCCTTTATATAGAAAATTCATTAATAGGTACAAATGCATGTGTATAAATCAGTTTTCTTCACCTGCCCTCTCTGGGGGAGACAAGTGAGATTCAAGGGAACTTCATGCAAATTGTGTGCGTCATATGGATGATAAACGGACATCAGAAAACCTGGCAGGGACCTTATCAGATTGCATGGTTGCTTAGTCACCGGACCAGTTGGTTGGTGTGGAAACAGAGAAGTGTGGAACCAATCTCAAGTACCACAAAAGATGAATGAGATGGTGGATCTGTAATGCGCTTATTCTGCTTTAATCTGGGATGAATATACCACATAAAATCACATTATACCTTCACATGATGCATTACAAGGAAGAGTGCGTTGAGGATGGTGAATGAGAACACAGAGAAGCTAGCTGAGAAGAAGGTTAGAAAAACACAACTTGGATATGTTTATGGATGTATGAGGACCAGGCTGTTTGAGTCTGAAACATGCAGGCAGCCTTGCACTTAAGAGGAATAAAATCTTGTTGCTTTTGAAAATTTTAGAGGTTAAACGTGCCAGTGAAAGTGTGTGCAATTTCCTTTCCACCCCCCCTTTATTAAAAAAAAAAAAAACTCTGGCTATGGCACATCAGTTTGAATTGGCTTCATTTGTGGAAACCCAAATGACGGTTGATCTTAATGTGCAGTTATTTGATTTCCATCCTCAAGCCTTGAGATCCGTGACTCGCAGCTTGATTGTAAGGTAATGTCGACACCGAGTTTAGTTTCAACATCGGAGGTTACGTCGGAGGATCATCTGAGGCAGGGCCTTGCTTGGCACCAAACATGAGGTTTCTGGTTAAATTAGAGACGGAGGTGTGGTGAGCAGTGATGAGAGTTTGCACGGTTTTTCCCAGGGGTAAGGAGGTCAGAGGGGGGGAGACGGTCGTAGTGGTGGGGGCTTGTGTGTGTCTTGCATGCATGGGGTTGATGTGGATTAAAGGGAAGTTTGACAGAGTATGGTTGAGAGTGGAGGCAGTGGATCGAGGGTCTTTGGTTTCTGGTTTCCAAACTAGCTGAATCAGCGGCTCGATCATCTGGGCCACACCACATCACATCACCAGTAGCCCAGCCGTCTGATGTCGATCCAGAAAGTTGCAAACAGAGCTCTCTTTATCTCAACCTTCTGAGGAGATAATTCACTATAATATGAAAAAAAAACAATTGAGGTGGTTTCTGTGACTGAAGCTGAGGGTTGGGGGGAACAGGGAGGCTTAAAGGTCTGGAGTGATTTGATCATCTGAGGACAATTTGATCACAAAAGGATCCATTTCATATTAATTTTAATGATTAAAAAGACTGTTGATGTTAATGTGAATGAAGACATGAAAACCCTCTAATACAGAAACATTCATACGGTTTTCACTTTCTCCAGAGCAGATGCAGCTTAAATACTTGTGTGAAAGGCACCTTGACAGTAGTTGAGGTAGAGCAGAACACCACACTTAACTTTTCCCAGGCGGGTTATGAACCTTTTAGTTTCATGGCTTTTTCTGCATGGTCTTAGTAAAGCCAGGGGATTACATTTTACAACACCACAACAAGAACTGTACTAGTACTTGCATGGTCTTTTTCTTTGTATGTTTGTGCATCAAACAGTCAAAGCCTACAATCCCAGATAGACACAATATTTACTTGCTGTGTCTGTGCTTTTGATGGAGACCCATTGTTTGAGTGGACGTACAGAAAGGCTGTAGAAATGAAGCCAGCACATCTTTTCTGCCAACTAAACCATCAATTGGAGGTCATTCATCTTTTCAGTTCTCTTCCACCCCTTTTTCCGTCCACAAAGGTCATCTTGCTGGGTTGATTTTCTCCTGCTGGCAGGCCTGCCATTAGCTGAGGAAGATCCCTGGGTGCTTTTTCTTCTTCTGATTGCTCTGATCATCCATTGCTTCCCACATGCTATCTCTCTCTCTCTCTCTTTCTGTCTTTGTGTGTGTGTGTGTGTGTGTGTGTGTGTTTGTACTGTTGCATGTGCGCTTAGCTGGATGTTTGTTTGAGTTCTTTCCCAGACCCATAATTACTGCAACTCCCAGCTATGATGTTTTCTCTGAAGGGTTAGGGTTATAATTACTTATAGGTAAAACAATCTTCACATCACTCTTTGGATTTTCAACTTTCTCCTCTGTCTCATCGCATTGTTGCTTATCTCCTCCGACTTATCTGCTCACGCCACTGAGATAATCCCATTAGCCCACCTTTTTTTAAAAACTTCCATCTGGATCCCATGTCTTCGTGTGGTTACCACTCCTTCCGCAGATGTCTTTCCTGTGTCTTAACTGCCAATAATGTCTAGTTCCTGTATTCCCCTGCTGGTCCTATTACCTCCCTCCTTCTCATCCTCTTTATTTTCTCTGCACTGCTTCACTTCAGAGAATTGACAGGCTTTTTATAACCTTTCAAATATAGATCCTCAACCGCCGTATTGGCACACTCCCCGACCACAGACCCCGCAACTCTCCTTTTTCTTTACCATCTCCGCTCATCCTACCAACCGTGATCCAGACTCCAGAAGTGGGTTTATAGTCAAATCCACCCTGCATATCCCCTGTTCATGTTTCCTGGCCCTTCGACAGACACACAAACTGTACAAACACAGCCTCAGCCAAAATGGCAGTATCTTCACTCAGCTGTTTCCTTGCGTTTCGGTGTAGTACTATACACAAATATACAAGCAGGTTTGGTAAAATGTCTGAATTCTTTAATCTCTAAGTGTAATTATGAGCTTATTAATTTTTTTTTACTACTTTTCATTCTTAAAAAATGTAGTTTACACAATAGTCAAGTGGTCATTTTAATTGCTGAAAAGCTATGCCTAAACTGATATAAAGGATTTGAAAGGATACAGATTGATATGCAGGTTTTGTGCTACTGTTATAGTAGATAGAATACATCTTCTCCCACTCACAAACACTATTAACTCATTAATTTTGTGTTTGATTGTGAGGTACAAGTAAAATCACCATATACTGGTGATTGGTCTTAATGACTGACAATCAATATTATCTCCTTAATCCCATACAGCTAAATAGCATAGCTCGCCTATTTTCAAACCTTAAGTTGTTGCATTATGCCATGCTCCCTTGGACATTGGAAGTTTTATTGATTATCATCCCAGGAGGACCAGACTGAAGATTGCTGTCCGGAGGTGGGTGGTGCCACCCTGCAGGGATCACCATGATTACAATTTGGTATCTGAAACCTATGAATGTCATTTGTGCAGAGCAGTGTTTCTGTCCTTAGTCGTGCTGGCTGCTGATGAGCTGGAGTCTTAAAGAATGGCAACCCCCCACATCTGTGGAACAGTGGCACAGGAAAGGTCACAGCGACAATCAATATACTGCCTGGTTCTGCTTCAGTGCGTCACACTAATCAGTCTGCTGGATGGAGTGGGGGAGACGTCAGGACCTGATAATCAAAGAGGAACTAAAATAAAGAAGGCTTGACTAACAGTGATACATGAGGCCTATTTGGTATCTGTATTTTTCAAGGGGTTACAATAAGCATTACTGATCCTCCTGACGTCCTCTAGTTATTGTCATGATTATTCTGTTTTGCCGTCGTCATCATCTTGTTCTCCATTGACGAATTCAGCCACTGATTTCCCCCTCTGGTCTCAATTTTCCTTGTGAAGGTTTTATTGTCTCTTTGGGTATATTAACAGCAACGTGTGTCTTAAGTGGGTTCACACTAATTGCATTCGGTCGGGGCGTGCTCTTAAACACACACAGACGTGAGCACACAAACTGACTGAGAGAGGCTTCTCTGGTCAAATCAGAAGCTCTCCAGTTTCACTCTAACATTACAGAAACCACTGAGCCTGTAAACCTTCTGTTTCGCCACACTGGCAAACAGTTAGCCTGCACACTGTGGAGTGATGTGAGAGCACCCAGTCACATCTGTATTTATCAGATTTTCTCCAACCCATCCCATGCTCCTGTTCTATGCACTGAGCTCCGTTTTACAGCCTCCAGTTGGCTGCGTCGACTTTCGCTGGTCTATTAATAGGTGTTTTTCATTTCAGGTTGCATTAGCAGGGCTTTCAAAGCACCGTGGGGACTGTGGTCTGAGAGAGCAAAAAGTTCAACATCAGTCTAAGAAGCACATAAAACATCAAGATATTCTCCCACAGCTATCTGGAAATTCAGTTGTCAAATGCATTTAGTCTCAGAATACATATAAACTCAATAAGAAATAGAAAGAGATGGTTTCTATCTATTTGCTTTTGTCAGTGAGTAGTCCAAAACTAGCCATACCTCTAAACCTCAAGCAGTTTCTGGCATTTTTTGTTCCTAAACTAAAAAGTGTCTTCTTTGCAGTTTAACATTATACTACATTACATGCTATGCTCTAAATCAGAAGAAAAGAAAAAAGGAAAGCTGAATTTCTTTGATTATTGTGATCATTTCATTAAAAAAATAAAAAAGTCAAACCTGTAATAAACATGCACAATATTATTCCAAGTGCCAGCAGATGTTACATACACTGGAAAAAACTGGCAACTCTGTGTGCTATTGATATTTTGTTATATTTTTGATTTCTTTCTATACTTGCCTAATACCTGCTCTGTGAAAACACAGCCTGCGGTTCAGTAAAATTTTGCGTGTGACTGTTAGTTGCAGCTGAGTAACTACTGACTTTATGGTTGTGGAAAGGAGAGCAGAATTTTCTGTGTTTTTTACAGAATCTGTTGATTTTCAGCACATTTTTAAATGAGACATGCGGAATAAAGTCATTCTGAATAAAGTATCCCAATTTCAGGCTTAGGTTTTAATTATCTTCTCAATGGAAAAATGCATGACAGATAAATTCTTCGAAGGCTGTCTGAAAGTTGCAAATATGAAAATTGTTTATGTTTTCACAGTTTCCGACTTTGATAAAATATGGAATTGTTTAAAAAAAAAAAAAAAATAGCATATCTTTCAAATCCGATTGCAGGTTTTGGGTTACAGAGGATTAAGTGGTGGATTAATATACGTTTGATGCTCTTGTGAATATTTCCTACAGCTCTATGGTGTGTGTGGACTGGTGCAAAATAGACTAAAATAGCTGTGTTATGGGATTAACGAAACACGTCTCTCAGTGCAACTCATGACTCATTGGTGAAGACAACTGAGTTTTATGGCACAGATGACCAGACACTATCAAGTTTTGGCTACACAGACGATATCTGCTGTAAGGGATCAGTTCACTGCTGATTTTGTTGTTTTATTCTTGGGAAAAAATAAGAAAAATTATCCTTGAAAGACAAACGCCATAAGACATCCCTGCAATTCATAAGAAAGCATGAAACCAACAATCTTTGGCTAGAAAACCCCTGTTACTGACCCTTACTGTTTTGTTTTCATCTGTCTGAATTAGCAAATCCCTCGATGCTCAGCATTGGAGTCAAATGATCCATCTGGACCAAGTTTTAATGAAGGCAGTTACTCGAGACGGCTTGTATTTTGTCTATCAGGCCTCTGCCATGAACCCAAACACGAGAGAGGAAGTCTCAGTCACGTTTGGTACAGTAGTGGATGATAGCATGTGCTGGAGTTCAGATAAAGGGGATACCAGGATATAACGGTGAATTTATCGTCCATACAACCCTGAGGGCGTCTTTCCTCTCTTCCTATCCAGCAGCGAGAAATTTCTTGGAGGGAAAACTTGCAGCCGGAGAGAAATGTCCTTGAGTCTTTCTTTGTTCTGACTGTCATCCTGAGTAGGGAATAAATGGGACAGAAACCTCCTGGAGTGCGTGAAGCCTTGTAGCAAAGGCATTTGCAGAAGCAGATACTTTTCCTACGAGTCTCAGGACACAGATACAGTCCCGAGGGCTGTTTTGCCCTTATCTGCTTTTCTGAGATCTCTTCTGCCAGCTGCTATTCCAGACTTATTTGTGTCTACTGGAACGCTGCTAACATCTGTCTCGTGTCTGCTAGTGATTGATGTCAGCTGTATGAGTGATATCAGCAGATCACAAACACATATGTACATGGACATATGCATCTACAGAGCAGAAACACATCTTCCCATATACCAGACATGTGCATATGATAACTTCACTGGCTGTCACCCAGCAGTTCAAGCACTCTTTTTTTTTTTTTGGCACAATCTATATTTTCATGAAGTGTGATGACTAAAATGACAAGACAAGCCAAAGTGTTTTTGTCTAATACTTTAAGAGCCTGGCGAAAGGTAATGTATTTTTTTTTAAATGTTAGTTTTAGATAGATTTTTGGCTATCATCCCAAAAAACCACAGCCAAGACTCTCAAATTTCTAATTATTTCTAATTATTTTTTATTGTTTTACTTCCCCAAACAAAGCAGTAACCTTAACCCTAACCTTAAATAAAGTTGTTCAAGTTGTCTAATCAAAATCTGCCTCAAAGTTATTTTACTTGCAGAGATGTATTTATAAGCTAACCCTTGAGTGCCCTTCACACACTGCTGTCGTGACTAATCTCGATTTTAAGTCCAAACGGATTGTAATCTTGCAAGAGATCATGCTGGAGGTTTAGAATTCATAATATGCTATAATGTGAGACATGCATGTAAAGACAATGATTTCAAGTGAAGTGCATTAAACAAATATTCTTAAAAGTCCCTCTTTTTGAAGATAGAAACATAAAAACATGAAGTAAGTATCATCGATAAAATCTCAACTTTTCTTGGTAAAATGATCATATTGCAGCCACTGCCTAACCTTCAAACCAGTCTTTTGGAGACTGTGAATGTCAGGTAAAGGTTTCAGGGGCGTCATTCAATTATTTTTGGAAAGATCACAAAAAAGCACATGAAAAACTGAGATTCTACGTAACACAGGGAACACAGTACTCCAGTCCTAATTGAATTAGACCGGCTCGCTATTCGTTACAGAATTTAATTTAAGATTCTTCTTGATTACTTTTACATCTCTCCATAGTCTGGCTCTACTCTATAACTTAGAGCTTTTAACCCTTATTCTACACCTAACCCTCTCAGATCAGACAGTCGGCTGCTGTTAAGAGTTCAATGTTCCTGGCATAAGCACATAGTGCTTCAGTTCAAAAAGCTTTCAAAAACCCACCTGGACAGGCAGACATTTGTATAATATTTCATCACGCATTTTCCAGTGTTTTATTACTGTGCTTTTTAAAGTTTTATTGTATTTGTTTATGTCCCAGTGTCTTATTTTAAGCTTTTATTGATATTTTTTATGATTAAATGTTTTGTAAAGCATTTTGAAACTCCAGTTTTCAAAGGGTGCTATAGAAATAAAACGCGTTATTGTCATTTTACTACAAAAATTACAGAACTAAATAGTAAAATTTGCCTGCATTGCTAGGACAAGGTTGATTTTCAGTTGGAAGCCCCCACCCAGTCACAATTGTGTTCTTGAGAAAGTACTTTTACAGCTAAAAAAAACTAACCTGTGATACCTCAAAACATCATTATATTTGTGCAGCGGCCGTGACAATTCATCATAATGTTGGTTGTTGCTTCCTCTACGATATCCACATATTGGCAGTTCATTCAAGCTGTTGTAGTGCTCCAGCTTGATGTATATATAGTGTTGAGTTTGTCTAGAACGTGCCAAGCAAAACAGATGACAGCTGGAATTTCACTGAGAGGAAACCGCTGGTCAAATACCGATCTATGTCAGAGTTCCAGCTCTAAGTACGGTCAGACAACAGTTTCAAGAATACTCTCTCAGACCACAGACACACACACAGAGTCTCTCACATGAACCGAGACTCACACAAACATGTAAAAGTACGCATGCAAACACATTTACTTCTCCGCAGTCTGCCTCACTCATTCTTATATAGTCATTAACGTTGTAGTTGGGGATGATATATTTCTTTTATTCCCCTACAAGCATAAATAAAATGGAATTGTGGGTGTTTTTTTGACTACCATGCACCTGGAAATGTACAAACTGTGCCAAGATGTTTCCTGGATTACAGCTGTTACATGCTAACTGCCACACTAGGGGGCAGTTAGCCTGTAAACCAGATGCCTTATGCAGGACAATTCAATCCTTTTCTTCGAGCACTTTCACTGATAAAATGGAAATGACCTTACTGGATAAAGTCATGAGACCTTAATCATAAACTATACTTGGAAAAAATAATCCTAAATATGCATAGGTTCTAAACCTTTTTACATATAATGACTTTTTCTAAAAATAAATAAATAAATAAATAAATAAATAAATAAAATAAGATTAAAAAACTGCTTTGGTTTCCTCTATGAAATATTTTTCCTGACAGGAAGTTGGCCATGTGTCAGCTTCAGACTTTACATGTGTTGTCATTTTAAAGAATGAACTTATGTGAACCAAATTACTTGGCTGTGGACTCCATTGTCTTATCAGTACCAGATGTAGTTCTTGTGATACAGCTTGCATGGTGCCGACTGTTAGAAAATTAGGTGGAGTAGGAAGGTTAACCTTCTTTTGACCTTATTGATGATCTCTTTATCAGCCTGGCCTACTCATATATACCATTTAGTTTGCTTTGTAGTAGAGAGAGGTAGTAAAATGCATCCTGACATTTCAGCAGAACATAAAACACACAAGAGGACAAAATCTACTCAATTAAATGTTATGTGAAACATTAGCATTTTTAATCATTTGATCTCTTTATTGTACCAACCCTGCCCATCCCCTAGAAGAAGGGAAAGTCAGTCCAGCAATAGAAAAGTGTTTTATGCCATTGGTTTTTCCATTCTTAGTGCTCCACAATGGCTGCTGTTTCCTAAAATCAGCATTCCCAATCTATACAAAGAAAAGCCCGTTAAATTTTTGGAGCCAAGTACTTTCTGGTATCCAGGTCACATCTACAGTGGGTCTACTATGCTATTGTTCTCTGTGATTAATGCACAAAAATGTCAACAGTCTTAATAAAATATTTCCTTCCACTTGGGCCTGTGTGAGCTCTCCCAGTGAAATCAACTTTTGTAATCAATGTTAAACATGTGCAATAATAGAGTGTTTTAAGGGAACATTCCTGTTAAACTGTGAATATACTGAAAATGTGCTCATTTGCCAAAATTTAGATGAGAAGATTGATACCCTGATGACTGACCTTTCACGACTAACTTGCCTAGAGCCACGACACATTAGCTTAAATAGGAGCTTTCCCTATTTTACCTGAGTATATAATCATTTCATTGAAATGCAAAGCTTAGTCTTAGTTGTACCATGACAAATAAGTAATCTGCTAAAATTTTTCTTTAAAGGTCCAGTGTGTCGGATTTATTGGTGTTTTGTGGTGATGTCACAGACCATCTGACCACCCGTAGCCTCACCCTTCCCTTCCAAATGTCTCCAGATCCAATGTTAGGTTTGTCTGTTCTGGGCAACTGTAGAAACATGGCTATGTAATGTGACAAACTCCACCGAAGAGGATTTATTCTATTTGGAGAATTGAAGATAACATGATAATTCTTATTTTCAGAAGTTTGTGCTCTAATAAAAACATCATATCCCATTTCTGGAAAATACATCGTCCTAAATCTTACTGGACCTTTAATTCATCCATGTGCATTGGTTCGCACTATGTATGTGTGGATCCCTGTGTATGTGTGTGTTTATAGATGAGGTTTCGTGAGTGTACGTGACCTTTGAAATACTCCGGAGAGTAAGTTTAGCAGGCAGCAAGGGTTTTAAACAGTAGAGGAGCTTTGATGAGGTCTGCTACTGCCCTCTGTATTTTAGGGAGAAAAAAAAACACTGTGCCAAACAGTCAAGCAGCATATGCACTGCACCAGCTCCAAGCACACATCCTAAACACAGATTTTGCAAATTACAGCCTGCAGTTAGAGCTCTTTAAAAAGCTAACACTTTCTCTGATGCACTGTAATGGATAGCAGACACACACCCTCCAATCCACAGACACACATACATATGTAGGCTATATGTGCAGTCGACAGAGGTCTACTGAGGTCATGAGTGTTGGTGCAGGATGTCCTGCTGATGTCACTGCAAGGATGAGGATGGTGTTTATAGAGGAAGATACAGCTGGAGCAGTTCACTGCTACTTTGATCCTTGATGTGTTTGTTGGAAACCAATGGCAATAAAAAAATGTAAAAATTCACAAATGTAAATTGCTTTAATCATTGCATTGGAAAGAATTTTCAACCTCATGACACATGCATGGACAAAGAGAGAGCGCAAATAAATGTCAGATGTCCTCACAGGTATCTCTGCTATTTTGACCAAAATGTCTCTAATCTGTTCAGATGCAAAACCCACTAAAAACTGAAAGCAGGTCACACTAAATTCTGGAAGGGAAGCTCTGCCCAACTGTCAAACCTCAGTTTCAATAAGAGCAATACTGTCCTAGCCATGGAAGAGTGAACCATCTCTTTATCTTTGCAGAATTGTTAAGTGGGTCATGGAAGCTTGACCAGCCAATCCACATGTGCTTTGTGTACTTGGTGAACAACCGTGTCCTGTAGGAAAACCTGTGGGTGATGCTGCGGGATATCGTGTACCAGGGCCACTGTTTATGAGCCATTCTGTCCTTATAAGACCAAACACATTTCTGATGGTTGCTGAACTCCACCAAGATTGTCCCTTGTCTCTGATGGTGTTACTTATGGACAGGATCTTAAGGCACATTTGAGATGAGGATGGTGTTCAGTTTTGGAACCTTAGATTCAGGTCTTTGCTTTTTGCAGATGACGTCATTCTGATGGCTTCATCAGGTCATGACATAATGACGATTTACAGCACCTCCAAGTCTGCGACCATGGTTACCAGCTGAAAATCGGTAGATTGCTTGCTCTGTCTTAGGAGTAAGTTGCTGCCCCAAATAAAGGACTTCGAGTATCTTGAGACTTAATTCATGAGTGATAGGAAAATGGAGCTTAAGAAGAACAGATGGATTGGGACAGCATCAGCAGTAATACTGGCATTCACCATCATGGTGAAGAAGCTGATCCAGAGTCACGTTCTCAAATTACCTGTTGATATGTGTTCAGAACCCCACCTATGATATTGAACTCTGGGTAGTGACCAAGAAAATTAAGTTGTGGATACATGCCACTGAAATTAGCTTCCTCCATAGGCTGGTTGGACTTGGGGTGGTTTGGGCATCTGAGTGGGATGCCTCCTGGGTGCGTTTCTTTGAAATTTTCTGGGCACATCTAACTTAGAGGAGGCCCGAGGTAGACCCAGGACTCCATAGAGGTATTACATATCTCCTCTGGCCTGGGATCACCTTGAGATCGTCCAAGAGGACCTGGAAAGTGTTGTTGGGGAGAGCGTTGTCGGAATTGCCTGCTGGCACTATGACCCAACACCAGATAAGCAGAAGAAATGGATGGATGGACAAAATACTCCCTAATATCTGGCTTTAAAATTGAGCTTTCATTAAGATAAGAAGTTCTTCAGTCACTGACAAATAAACCTTATCTGGCTGGCTTTACAAACCACCTCCGTGCTCTAATAATTTTCTTGTGGTATCTTCCTGTATATTGGAATGACATGTAAAACAGAAAAAAAACAAAACCATGTACATTCTAGAATCTTGATATGGTTTTTGTACCTGGACCTGAACCAGATTGAGTCGAAAGAGAAAGAAGACAAGAGAGGGTGAGTCTGCCAACATGCAACACTAACTATACTACTGGATCAATATATCAAAACATTAATACGCTAAACAAACTTTGGAGGACAAAGCTTTTAATTGCTTAATTGTTTGAGTTCATTCTTGAGGACATGTACTCAACAATTGTCAGAACAAAAGGCATAGATTGAGCAAGCTAAACTAGGATTTAGCGTACTAGTATGCAAATGTCTCACCAGTAGGACTGTCGACGAGAAATTATAGGAGCATTTGAAATTAATGTCAAAATGATTTGTTAATGTGAAAATGCTACATTTGGCCTCAACTGGGTGACAAATTTCTTCAGTGTGTTTTCATTTGAAATGACTCATGACCGGCTGCTAAAGATTTCTTTCTTGTTTGAATGCACTGACAGAGACTTGGGGGCAGAGTGAAGAAATGGAGAGAAAACAGAAGTTTAAGAAGGGTAATTGGGGACACAAGAGTTAGGTAACATAGAAAAAGAGGGCGGGTCTGAGTGGAGAGGCCAGACAGCTGAAGAGGACAAGAATCTAAAGATGATACTGTCACTAAAATGAAAACCATCTGCAAATTAAAATCACTGAAGCAAACCCGAAATCTTAACTGCAGCCTGGAACTGATCACAGGGATCACAGGGTGGGTTATATTTGCTCAGCGGACTCAGCTCCAAATTAGACTCTCTCACACTAACAGCAGACATGAGTAACTGTACCCAGCTAAAACTGCTGTTAACGTTCACCCGCACATAAACAAAATACAGGCACATGGAAAACAATGCAGTGTTGTTCAGTACATATCTGATCTTATCCCTTGTGGTTTTCTGCGTTGTTCACTTGCCTCCTATCAAGTACGATCTGTAATCTTTTTGCTTGTTTCTCCCTTTCAAATATCCCAATGCATCACAGTTAAACTCCCCCTCAGAGAACTGACACATCAGAGGGTGACAGGCCTTTAGCTTTATCCAGAACTGAACAATAGTGGCATGTTTCAGCAGGGTGACAGATGGACAGAATGAAAGAAAGAACAAGAAGAGCCACAAGCCATATGAAGAGTCTTGTAAAAATCACAGCTCCACGCCATTTTTATTGGATTGCAATCATGACAGCATCCGAGCAAAAGAATGGTGGCTTGGTAAATCTCCACAGGGAATCTGTGCCATTCAAACTGATCACCATAATGCAAAATGAAATGGTATTGCATTATTCTAATGCTGTGAACAAGAACTCCTGTGTTCGGTGTCTTTTATGGTCACACCTGGAGCGCTCTGTGAGACGCCCGAACAGCCATCATCAAAGTAGTTTGAGTGTGTGCCTGTAGCAGTGGATCTAATGGTGTACAAATGAGGACGCCTGCTAGGTTTCCTCTCACACCTTCAGCCCCACATGGCACCCATATTTCTCTTCACACACCCGCGCGCACACATAGAAAGACTGCTTAGCATAGCACAATAAGCTCATAACTATCAAAGCCCACCGTTTTTCAAACTCTTTCCTGTCTTTGTTGCCAACTCTCTCTGATGTTCAGGAAATTAACCATTTGGAGCGCAGGTGAGCTTTGGAAGTGATTAGAAGCCAAGCTGGTTGGAAACTCATAGCAGCATTCATCACATGGTCAGATTTATTAAAATGCAACTTTTATTTCAAGACAAATCTAAGTGAGGTATAAAAAGATGATTGGGGAAGTTTCACATTCAGTTTTCAGTGAATGCTGTTTTCACTGTCAGGGTTCCGCTCCAGTTTCCAAAACGCAATAAAGAAGGAATGAGCTTTGTAGTCCATGTGATAGAAAAGTTTCTTTGTGAATCCTGGTATTAGATCTTATTCTGGAAGCTGATCAATAAGAAAAACAATCTCTCTGGATGACCTCATGAGAGCAACTGAAAGTACTGACTCTATCAGCACTGACCCACTTGCTGCTGAGATGATTCATCGCACCGTGATGTTATCCCGCCAATAATTTACACCACTATCATTGATAGAGCCAGGACAGATTCTTTCTCTTTGGCACAATTTACATACCATCTGCATGCAAGCTTTGTGCATAACCAGCACTCTGGATTCTTTGTCTTAAAAACAAGCTCTGACATGTCTTTATATGAAGCTGAGAGCAAAATAGCGTACTTAATGTATCCATCATGTACTAGAATTTCATCACAGCCTAAAAAAACATTCCACGCAAAAATAGAAAAAGATGTGTGTCCTCTTCAATTGCTATTGTTGAAATATACTGATCTGATTTGTGAGAGGGGTTATATTTTGCTGCTGTGGCGGATTGAGAGCAATTGGGAGAAGATGTGGCAATGTCAGAGAATGCATGTTGAGGTTTCCAATCCAAGTCATCACTTAGTTTATTTCGCTAGTGTGTGTAAGAACTTTTTTTTTTACAGTGTATGTTCCTGAAGTTGTGAAAGATGGCCCATATGCTGTCTGTATCTTTCTCCGCTGGGTGTTTGCATATGTGCCTGACGCAAACTGTACACGAACGCCAGTCTCTCAGCAGTCTGCCAGCTGATGGGAGTCACGTTTATTAAATGCATGATTGAGTGTTTAAGACCGGAGGGATTCTGACAAGGTTTTCATATTTTTATTCATTAAAGGAGATAATTGTTGGGTTGAGTTGACTTTCATGACAGCTGCAACCGCAAGCTCTGTAATGACTTCAACTTTGGGAAGACTTGGGACAAGTTTGTGGGCCTCCAACACATATGTGTGAGCTTGACGGAAGATAAACATTTACGGCTATGTCAGCTTGTCATTACACCCAACTGATTAACAGTGTATGAAGAAGAAGTCATAAGTTAGACACGCACAAACGGACTTGATTAGGTGTGACGATGAAATAAAGAAAAATGTCTTTGCTAGTTTTCCAATATTGTCTGATGTAAAAGCTCCTCGTTCCCCTTTCAGGCTTTTAAATCAATGCGCACACTTGGACACCATAGACACACAAAAAACAACACACTTCCCCAGCTGCCACGGCTCACAGACCGTCATGTCGAATCTGAATCTTACTCTGTTTATTATTTCTTACAAGCAACTTCCACCCTCTCCATGGAAACCTCCACTATCCCTGGCAATTTGCTGTCTAATCCATAGTCAGATTGCACGAAAATAGTCCTGTGTACTGTGATTACAGAGCTCAGAAATCTGTGGTCACTGTGATGTGGACAGCCGGTGGGTATCCTAAGCAGTGTAGCAGATTTTCTGGTCGCGGTTACACACACACCACCTTGCTTTTCCATTTAGGGCTATCTGTGTGTGCAGAGAATGATGGGAAACACAGTGACCATTCTGTCCCCATGCAAGTCCTGCACACAACTGCACTCTGTAGATGGTTGTGCATGTGCATGGTGAACGTATGAAAGCTGCAGCAGTTAAATAATAACGGCCTAATGCGTGGAAAATTTGGAAATAAAGCAGTGGTTGCCTGGACGAGCGACAAGCGCACCCCCTCTTACCACAACCTCAATATCCCCAAATCCCTGCACCCAGCACCCGACACACTTCACCAACATGAAACAGACTGCCTCTGCAAGGCACAGTGATATTTCAGAAGAAAGTATTAAGCCGTGCCTCGGAGGCAAAGTCAGAAAGAAAAGCAGCAATTAGGTTAAGAAAGGAGGGGCTGAGGATGTTGAAAGAGCAAAACAAAAAGAGAAGAGTGCCAGCCGAGGCCACGTGGGTTGTATAACAAACCTCAGCACCCTTGAGCATCCAGGTTTACAGATCTCTCTCTGACTTTGAAAACCAGAGAGCAGGCAGAAATGAAGTCATGATGATGTCAACGTAGCGCTCAAAGATGCCTGGCACCTCACACAGTCTGCCTGATAGGAACCATTATTGCACACACAGAGAATAAGGAAATGAAGACGGCCTCATTATGTTTCACAGAGGGGACTGGGATTGGGATAAATTTCTCCCAAAGCACTTAAAATAAACTAAATGTGGTAGTTTTATGGTGAAGTAAGCATTAGAGATTGCACTGACAAAAGAAAGAACCATTCTACAGAGCCTGAGAGACCAGCATTTTGTAAAACGAGCACTTTTTTAAAACTCTCCAATAATTGTACACGGCACACGTTGTGGTGGTATAAACAGATAACGGGGGAAAAAGTGTGGAACTAAAATCACTCTTCTTATCCTACAGCACAAATTTGATCAAAGAGCTGCCCTGTCAGGATGTCACAGTGATCTTTCAAAGCAATATTTCATGTTTGCTGAACCATGTAACCACATGTATTATATTCCAAGCTCATATGGAAGTGGGCATGCTTGGGGAAAAAAATGAAAAATTAGCTGCCAATGTAGGCTTCTTTGGACATTCATTGTGATCAGATTCATTTTCTGTAATCTTAAGGAAGTGTCAAAAAATAATAGCTGCTGGAAATATTCAAATAACTGCAGAACAGACAGTAATTTGTTTCTCAGGTCATGGTTATAAATATATTTTTGGAGCATTTGTATTTGTATTCTGTTGCATGTTGGACAGCTCAACGCTTGTGGCCTGAACTTGTGGAGGTATGCATGCTGAAAAAGAAAAACAAATGTTCAATAAAAGAGAAGTATGGCTGTAAATTGGAGAATACCTCCCTTGTGGTAGGTAATTGCTGGTAGCTCATACAGTGCTCTTTGTAAAGCCAAAGGCTTGCTTCCAAAAAACACCTCACCTTACTGCTGGCTCCAAGTGGCGTACCTGGGCCTTGAATCGTGCAAAAGCAATGTTTATGATTTCCTCACCAGTCAGAATGGTTTACAGAGAGCATTTAAGAAATGTCATACATGCACCCAAAGGTTCTCCCCGTCTGTTTTGAATCAAAGCCACTGGGACCATACAGTTGTTGGTGGAAAATGCTCACAAGTTGGCGGGGACCTGCAGTGCTCTTTTTGTCTCTGTGAAATGAAGCATAATTGAATAAATATGTCTTGTAGAGAGGGTGTTTAGATGACAGACAAGGCACTGTAAATATTTGGGCCCTACAGACTGCCAAGCTGCCACAAGAGGAGAGATTTTAAACCTCTGGAGACGGACTCACTGGTCAAAACACAACATGAGCTTTGGTGCTATTTGGCATCTGTGTCATGATATCACAAAGTAATCAGCATCATCTTTTAGTGAAACCCTGTATTTCTTAAAATATGATCTATGCAAAAGTATAACAGCATTAAATGAATGTAGTTGTTGAGTCTTACTGATCACTGTTTGCTCAAAATTCCCAATAAAAGCAATAATTATAAAGGTAGGAGACAAGACTACTTAGCATCAAATTAAGTTTAGCAAGTTAGTTTTCAGGAGAAGCGCTGCAGTCACTAGAAACTCTGACATTGATCACATCATCACTGCCTGTTGTCCGTCTCCAGCTCTTATCAGTATGGCGTCTAGATTTAACCTCGTTTACCATGTTTACTATGCATCGTCTGCTATAAACATGTTTACAAAATCACGTTTGACTCTCTCTCTCTGTGTGTGCCTTTCATGAACCGTTTGCTTGAAGGAGACTGTGGAAGATGTGGAGTACACGGTTCAGGTCACATGTCGAGGGCAACATAAAGGTCACATCGGCGTCAGTAGAGATGGACGTGATGTCGCACATATGAATAACTCTCCTGTGTGGCAGCAGACATGCCTTGAATGCTCCAGAGTAGATCTAATAGAGATGTTCTGCAGTGCTGGGGGGGGGATTTCAGAAAGTAAATTAGCCTCAGCTTGTTATTTCGACTCATGGAACAACTTTTGTGAATTTTATTTTGTCCTGTCCCTTTACTTTCTCATGCAAACTCTGGTAGTTAAAAGAGCAGACTGTCTTTTCTATGATAGTGAGCCAAAAGAGACAAAATATGCTTTTGAGCTAGTTTTCCTAACAGTGCTTGTATACAGATCCTAACCTACTCTGGTTTGTCTTTTTATCCTTCACTGTGGCCTCTACTTAACTCCAGTGTTTCTCTCCATCTTTCTCTGGGTGTATAGTGTATAGCTTAGTCACTTTGCCAAACTAGCCTCAGCGTCCTTATGAACAAATATGAACTTTGTTGGAGCCTTTCCATCCTCGGGCCCTAATCCTTCTAAAAGCTCAGACAGCCCTCAGTAATGTAAACATAATGTGGCCTGTACTGTGTGTGTGGCACTGGTTGGGAAACCAACATTACCTTATCTTGATTATTGTCTTTTGACAGAAAGCTCTGTATTGGAAAAGAAATCTAAACTCTTCAAAAAACAAATAATCAAAGAAAGTTAGAGCGGTCGAAGAAGACTGAAGTGGACATAAATCACACTCCAGGAAAGACGCTAAAAATGATCCATCTCCTGCCCTGGCTCCAGCAATGGACAGCTGTGAGAGCTACAGAGTCGATTCTGGAGTTTTTATTGACCATTTTCTAGACTGAAAGTGGCCTTAAGTTCCTGCCCTTTGATTCCAAGAAGATAGGCAAAACCATGAACATAATCTCTCTGCTCCATCTTCAAGCTGAGCCTCAAGAGATTGCACTTAAGGGAGAGTTTGGTGCTGTGCATGTCTGTTGACTTTCATATTCTGTGCGAAAAAATTGAAGACCTCTTTGGATAGGACAAGAAAAAATGCTCAAATTCAAATAAGCTGTGCTCATTACTTACCAAAATAGCATATTAACATATCAAAGTACCTCTCCAGGCATTGATTAACCTGCTGAATACCCGTGTATCAAAATTTCATATTAAGACATTTTTTTCGACAAATGTAATCCCTTTATGCAGAAAAATGGCTTAGATGTAACACAACTGTGCTGCCTTCTTTAGAATGTTTAGATCTATGAAGTCCTCACCTCTTTCTCCACCCACCACTCTGTAGCTCAAGCACACCAACTCACTATGGCTCTGATCAAACACTGTAAAACTACTCTGCCCTACACAGTGGCAAACTGTAATATAAGATCAATACAGTTATAGATGTTAAATCTGGAAACCAATTCTGAGCAACAATGAACACAGAAACATACAGAAAACCCTGCATTGCACATCAATGGGATTGTTTTTTTTGCTTATGAAACCCTGACTGTCTGAATCTGTACTTTTGATACTGACATCAGTGCAGTTTTATGGTCAACCATGGCACTGACCTCTTATTTCAGCCATTACATGTTTTCTGGCATATGAAAATCAGCATATGGACATGTTAATGTCATTTGTCTTTAAGTTTATTTCAGTGATTGCAGACCAGGGACACATTTAAAGCATATGATGCATTCAAATGAATTTCATTGTGCACTGTGTATAATGACAATAAAGCAGTCTTATCTTATCTTATCTTATCTTATCTTATCTTATCTTATCTTATCTTATCTTATCTTATCTTATCTTATCTTATCTTATCTTATCTTATCTTATCTTATCTTATCTTATCTTATCTTACACAAAATAATTGCATAGAATTTGCAATTTATTCTATGTTCAGTCAGCTGTTATTTAATCCTGACTGCATTCAGGCGGCGTTGGGCCACAATAAACGAATAATGATGTGTTCTGACAATGGGATTAATAAATGTAGAGACAATGTCACCTATTTCAAATACAAACCGTTCAATCAAAATGCTGCACTATGATCCACTCTGACGTACAAACTGTCCAAACGTGACTGGACAGCAGGTCACCGTGGTCGTGCTGATGAGGTGTAACGAGGCAGCGAACAATATGGCTTCCACTGCAGGATGTGCTTCTGTTCCGGTGGAGTCAGAGGTCAAAGCCTTGTTATCTTCATAGGACAACACTTCGGCACGGCAATAAACAGGAAGCAGCTGATCTAGAAGGCCAGTGTGAGCGACGACTTATCTCCCCGACGCACTTGACCTTCTCATCTTCCTCTTCCTCTGAAGTCTCTGACACACACTTTACGGGCTGAGCCAAGGTTCAGGCGTCCCACAGCACACGCACCACACACGTACGTACATAAACAAGACTGCTGTCACATAAAGCTGCACATTTAGTTATGGGGGGATGATAAAACAAAGGAAGGGAGTCTGTTTTTGTCTGCGTATGTGTGTCATGTTTGTTCATGGGGTAGAAATCCGGTCCAGGACATTAACCTTCGCCATGCAAAGAAAGGCCAGTTAGGCTCAAACGCACAACCCAACAAATGAGCTTTGAGCAAAATAACACCCCTTTTTCATCTCCACCTCACGGACTTGTCTGTCATTCACGCTAAATATGGAATCGTGGTGGCGCATTAACAGCGAAATGTCATTACGGTGCAACGCGCCATCACATCTGGCACACAACACCCACTAAATCTGTCCCCGTCTCTGCTGTTTTATGTGTGTGGTGAGTGAGCGAGCGTGGTGTGTGGAGGTGCGACTCACTCTTTCCCACGATGCATCAGTAGGCTCGGCTTGGGGGGAAGGAAGCGGAGGGGATGGAATGCTGAATGGCGAGCAAACACACACACACACCTACGAACACACACAAACACTTCAGGATGCATTCAGGAACCTCCTGTGCCCATAGCGCAGAAACTGGCCCATAGATGGGCTCATACAGGAAGTTCTCAGCTTTGGCTGCCTCCTGTTTGCTAGACGCTTGTATTGGAAGCACATTGTGGGGTACAACTTTTTCAGCCGCTATTCACGAAGTGTAATGAACCAGTACGAGAGTTTTGGGAGCAAGTATTCTAGCAGCTGTAGCTGGCTGCCATCTACTTTCTGCACACATGAGAAATTTTTAGTAACACTGACATTTCAGCTCATTTTATTCCAGTGAAATAAGTCTTCATCAACGCTGACTAAACTGTTTTGCTATGACCACACAACATTGCAGTGCAACATTGATCCAATCATCACCAAAACTGTTTTGCAATGACAAAATAGGATATGTTTCTGGAAAAAAAGAATCATTTTATGTCTTATCAATAGATTAAGTCCGTGTTTCATGGTCGCCAAGGTTTTAGAGCAGGTCTGTCAGCCAGCAGCCAGATAGTTTCCTCACAGTCTAAACAATTTCAGGTCTTAGATCGAGGCCGTACTGATTTAGTGTATCTGCCTGCTTAGTGCATTTGCTTTGTAACAATAAAACATCCTGATAGAGGGAGGAAGGGAGGTGTCATGTGAGATAAATTAGCGAGGAGGGGGAGATGAGTGTATAGAGGAGGAGGAGGAGGAGGATGCAGTCTGCAGGTATTGCATTAAAGTGATATCCAAGTAATGCAAAGAAAGAGATGGCGATAATGATTAGAACAGAAGATAATGAGGGGGAAGGGATAACTTATAAATTCCTGAGAGAGATGTGGGAGACGTGAGTGCGATGATCTTCCTAACACCATGAGAGAGCCTCACATAGATTGCGAGCCATAATTTTTCTTCATTGTACAAAACCTGGAAGCTCGTCAGAGGAACTGCTCTTGATATCAGCCTGCATGTACAGATACAGAGAGTGTAAGAGGCACTACGACTGCAGCACAAAACTTCAGCCACTGCCTTCCTGTTTTCACTCTTTACCTCAAGATCGCTGCTTGATAAAGAAAAATTATGACCCCCACGCTTGAAGGTATAAGATAAGTTTCTTAACAAACGTTTAGCTAATGTTGGGAGGCCTTGTTCAGGTGCTTGCCAAGTGGAAATAGGCCAGTCTCTGAAGTTAGAGCAGTTCAGTCAGAGAAAGACAAGTTTTAACATTTCTTTCAACTCTAAGCACATTTTGGAGATGACGTAATCCAAGATAAGGCTGAAATATGAAGCTTAGAATTAGCAGAAACTTTACTGAGTGAAAAGAGGATTTAATGATGGATTTGGAGAAGTACTGCACCATATAAAGCAGGTATTTTAGGAGCAAATAGCTGCTGCGATGATATCTACAACTCGAAACATTTTATTTCAGACATAATTTCCTTTTGGATGTGAAACATAATATGTGATTTCATTCTGCGAAGCTCTGGGGAAGTGCTATCTCTCCAAGCTCTTAATAACAATGCCCTCTTCCTGCTCTGTCAATCATCGTGCCATTTATCCTCACAGTCTCTCCCCAAAATAATCTCAAAGCTGCACCCGTTCATACAGAAAAGTCCCATAAACAATGCACTGGTAAAATCACAGAAACAGCTAAAAAGGTTCAGAGGAAACCACACATAACCAACAGGAAATGTGGTGCCAACACCCAAAAAAAAGGAGAAAAAAAGTCTTTTTTCTGTTGGCAGAACAATACCCATCTCCCACAGATTTACATTCAATACAGCCTGCTTGACTGTTGGTCCGGTTTTAGTGACATCTGCAGAAATGCACAATGCAGTAGCTTTGAAAGAAGAGCCAAAGTCACTGGGCCGGTGTGTGGTTGTGTGGTACGGAGACTGGCCTCAGAGCAAAGTAAGCTATAAAAATCTCTCCAAGAATACCATACGCTGCAGGCACAGATGAGGACAAATACAATTCTATTTGTTTCCAGTGACAATGAAAGCTACTGGAGAGGGAAAGAAAAAAAAGTTAGTAAAATTGTCCCTAGTGTTACGGTGCTAAGAGATGAACAAAGGGCACCAAAACCACACTATGTGTTTGTTCATATCCCAATACTTTACCACTCTTTGTTCCAAATCTTTAAAAATCAATTATAAATGCATGGATTCACTTGTACAAAATAAAGGCTAAGTAATTCCCTAAAATTTGGTAAATATTTCAGAAATGAGACGAGGTGTGTATTTGTTTCCTCCTGGAAGTTTGTGATATTGTGGCACTGAGATCTAAATATAGCTTGACAAAACATCAAGTGGTCCTGTGTCATCAGGAAACACCACCACATAAAGCTGTGTGTCATCAGCAAAGCTATAAAAAGAAATGTTATGTCTCCTGACGATATCTTCATCATCAGTGTGTGTGTGTGTGGGTCTGTTCTTCGCTTTTCTCAACTACCATTCTTCTGATAAAATTCAGGCTTATTGGTAAGGAATCAAGGAAGTGTAGCGTAGAGTTTAAGGTTGTTTGGATGAGCAGTTCTTGAGAAGCAGGAATTACAAAGAAGCATGGATTCCCCCGGAGAACAAGCTGCAGCTAAAAAACCTCCAGCACAATGATCTAAAGTGTTGGAGTTTAGAGTTAACCTTCTCTCTCATTAGTGCTGGTTATATCTGGCAAGGCCTGAGCTAATTTGAGTTTTAATGTTAATGTTTTGATAGATCTAAACTACTTCAGTGTGAAGTAGTTTGGATGAGCAGTTGATCGATGATATTGAGAAAGCTGCAGGCGGCAACACAGGAGGCCAGGCAATCGACTCACTTAGAGCAGACATGTTTTGAAATACAAAGAATAAATCTCTGTCAGAAAAGTAAAGAAACATTTGATAATGGCTGTATTTTCATCAGATGTGTTCCGAATGACAAAAAAATTAAAAAAGTGAAGCAACAAGTGTTCTTTGCCTGCAAAACTTTTTGACGAAGAGCATGCAGTGATATTTTGGCCATGGGAAAGGAAGGTCTGACTAAATCACTGCTTTCCTCTTCTGGCACTGAGTCACAGAAAGAAGCTGTGACCTCACCTCATCCTGCTGCACAGGAAAGGTGGATCAGATAGCCGAGGCCGACACCTGCACAGACCCAGAGTGGAACCGTAAGTTAAGAGCATCGGAGAGAGTCAAGTGACAAAAAATGAGAAAGTGAACGTATGCGCAGGACTGCAGATATGAAATTGAGTGCCAAGGAAAAGTCTGAAATGATAACAGCTGAATGAAAAAAAAATATAAGATAAGGTGGAAATAGACTTTTGTTTTCCCTTAAGCAGCTTTAAGGTTGTTAAAGTCATTTTATTCCTCACTCAGTGACAGTATCAGCTTGTTCAAACTCTCCATTAAATCATATTAAGATCATTCCAAGAGAAAGTGCTCAAGGTTTGGATGCACAGTATAAGTTTTTAACCACCAGTGGGACATGGCTTGTTATGAGTAGTAGCTTCCAGCATATATAGAAATAAGATATTGCACTGCTTGCCAGACAAGACGTTGCTTCATGTACATTTTCCAGAAGATTTTGCTACAGTGTTGGCTATTTTCTTTAAAGTGATGAAATTTAAAAATTAGTTTCAGTCCACTGAACATGCAAACATTGCCAATTTGGCGAATTTACTGCTTTGATTCACATCAGAAGCATCACAGTGCAGCAGTCAGCTGTGTGAGAGTGTTTGTATAGGAGAGAGAGAGACCCGGCCAACAAGTCCAATTGTACAGCCAATATAGACAGGACCCTTCATTAGCTCCTAACGATGCATTTCCAAACGACCTCACAGCTACTAGCTTTCATGGCACACTTATTTCTATATTGTGTTGATAGTTGTCATAAGATGGGTCAAATCCCAGGTTAGTAAAATTGCTGTAGAATAATATATGGAGCTCTGGAGGCCAGATTAATTCATTTCTAAAGGGTTTCTGTTAATTACTAGGTCTGCTGGTTTAATCAGTTTTGTTATGAAGGCAAGGAGTTTGAATAAATACAAGGCTTATCTAAGAGGCGACACAGCATAAATCTAGAGGATTTGAAATGTGGACCAGGGTTATCATGGTCAGACTGTCAGTTTTGAGGTTAGAGGGAGGAACTGACAAACAGGATAGGCACAGGAGCCAAATAAATCCTTTCATGGTCGTCCACGGTAATGATATATGTGTGTATGTGCACACGCGAGTGTCTGTGTATATCTGCATTTGACAGCGAGGCGGAGAGAGATTTTTACATTTATGAATGCGTGTGGCACTGATATAAATCTCACACTGGTCTCTTCCATCGTGGGGAGCCCCACCAAAAGTGTCACTCCTCAGGCATCTGCTCTCGGTTAAAGCTGTGTAATTGCAACTCTGTGGCAAGTATTCACACAACGAGATCGATGCTGAGTAAATTCAGTCACAGACACATGCAATACATTTACACAACCGCACGTGCACAAAAACCCACTCTGCAACGACAGGGACTTGGATGGAAATGGAGACCTGGAATCTTTCAGGGACTCTGAGGGCATGAAAACAAAGAAACTTACCAAATTTTAAAAGAGGTGTGTTGATTTTCAAATTGTAAAGCATTTACTAGGTCCAAACTAATCAGGACTTGGCACCTTTTCAACTGTAAGGTCTTTCCTGCCGAGCAGTCCTTGTCCAGTACAACAACTATTTCTAACAGCATGGAACGAACTGTCCTCATAACTCACTACTAGCAGGGGCAAGTTACTGTCAGCTGGTGGATCATCGTCTATCTTATCTATAAACTGGAACTTTTCATGTTAACCCTTTGGCATGTTAGAAATGCACATTTGTTTGAGGCCTCAGACTGAGTCAGGATGTGATAATTCAAAGGGTGAGAAAAGGGGAAATATTTCATATTGCATCAACTGGCACTTCCAAAAGTTAAACTTAAGACCAGCAATGTAATGAATTCAGCTGACTGCTGATGAGATGCTGAATGCTGAAGGAATATGCTTATCCCAGAAAATGCAAAGACAACCACTGGTAACGGTGTCCTTATGTCTCTAAATAGCTTAAAAGAGAAGGTGGAGTTCTCAAAATAAAGTTCAAAAACAAACTGAACTCAGACTGCTAGTCTCTACTCTGATTGTCACTGTGAATGATTCCACAGTTGCTCAGTTTATGACCTAAAGGAGCAGGTTTTGTACTCAGTGATGAAAAGGATTTAAACGTCTGAAGTAGTGAAGTATTTTACAGACTATGCAGAGAAATCCGTACAATTACAGGGAGGGTAATTTTTTTATTGGATAATGTATTTTGACCCTTTAAATCTGAGAACAACTGTCATTTCAAAGAGCAATAGAAGTAAAAGTTGCAACATGACAAACGTACAAACGAACACATTTTTTTAGAGTGAAAACACGCTGAAAGTATCTAAAAGGTCAAAGTAAAAGTAATCATTATGCATAATTGTGCATTTTTTGGACCATAATTAATGATACATTACCTTAATGTTGTAGTCAAATGAGTCGAACAAAATGTGCAACATTCTTCTTTGGATTGAATTATAAAATAGCAGAAAATGGAAAATATTTAAGTGCAAACTTGACTAAATGTACTAAGCTGCTTTCCACTACTGCCTTTACAATTACATTTACTTCCTTGTTGCTCCCATGGGATATAATTTTGCACTTTAACGCTGAAAAGCTCCACTAACACTGCCATGACTGATGGTCCAACCCTCTAGTGACCACTGTCACAATGTGAGGAAACAGCAACATCATGTTTGTTTGTGTTTCATAGATCACTGCTGACTGCATCGGCCACTAACTAAACAGTTTTTGGATGTAAAATGGGTCTCCTGTAGAGCTAAAATGAGCCTGAGTCCACGATGTCTGGCCATCATGTCAGGCTCAATGTGGATAAATATAAACACTCGGTAGTAAAAGTGTAAATGTTCCGTTTCCTCCTCACGGGCTGCAGCGTTACACGCTCACCCGATACTCCCAGAGGAAGACGGGATGGATTGATTGCTGTCCTTGTCCACTGCCTCCGACACCCACCGCAGACCCCCTCCCTGTATGTGTTCACACATCCCACCTCCACAGCGCCTCACCCTCCTCCACATCCACTCCCTCACTCTGCTTCAGTGATGTAGGTGGAGGCTTGACCTAAAATCTGGGGTGATGAATGACTCCCATCTTGCTGATGCTTGCAGACCAAAGGATGTGTGTGTGTGTGTGTGTGTGTGTGTGTGTGTGTGTGTGTGTGTGTGTGTGTGTGTGTGTGTGTGTGTGTGTGTGTGTGTGAAGCTCAGCCCTGCCTGATATGCTGCTTCCTCTCTTAGGTTATTGTCTTGACCTTTTATATTTGGATATACAAACCATTATCCAAACCAACTACCTTGAACACAACTTTTTTCCTGTTTTGTAAAATGTCCAAGTGACAAACTTTTTTTTGCATAAATACACATATCTCTATATATTATAATTTGCATAAATTTGCATGCAACATTAGAGTCATATGCTGTATTCTTAGTGCCAATTTAAGTTGAAATTTCAATGCCAGCAGTTACAAATCTCTGCAAATAACATTTATCATTAAGGATTCCTCTTATCTAAATCATGATTCGAATTTTTATGATTCTTCTCTCATAAAATTACGGCATAGTCTGCAATATAAAATTCCTAAATATGTTAAATGACTTGCATTATGTCTCCTTTGATGGTGCATGCTCCTTTGTCTCAAAGACTACTTCCACTGAGCGGAGCTGGGGGGCACCAAAGTCTGCTCTCCAATTTCTCTCTCCACTTTCTCCCCTACTGTATTCCACAGCTCTCTCCCACCTCCTGTCCCCCTCTTTTGTGTAGCTACCCGAATAAATTAGCGATCCAAGTCGGCGGAGGGAGGGTATGGAGAGGCGGAGGAGTGTATGGAGAGCAGTAGGGGGCTGGGCCTTGTGGCGGAGGAGTCGGCTTTCAGTTGGTGAGGTGCACGGTGCCCTGGAGCGACTCTGTCTCAGCCGCACACGCCGTATCTGAGTGACTGGATGCTGAGGGAGGGGGAGATAGGAGAGAAAAACGTCTCAGATCAGCCGGACAGACCACCACAGGCGGCTCCTTTTTCCTGCTGCAGACAGCGAAGAAGCCGCGCCGCTTCCCAGCTGATCCAAACGCGCTCACCTGACTGACACAGGGACGCCAGGAGACCCTTCACCGGTGGAGTAAAACCGGTCAACCGGACTGGAAAATCTGTGGAATTGGGCTCAACTGTTATTTTTTTATTTTATTTATTTTTTTGGTGTGGATATTATGTAAAAGCCAAAAGAGAAAAAATAGAGCTCAGTCCAGCTGGCCAGAACGGCTCCATTCAAGATTTTGGTCCTGGCTGATTGTCTGTCGTTTGGGGGGGATTGGAAACCCGTTTGCATACTAATCAGGTTTTGGAGGGGATATCCAGAGCGCACATCCAGAGCAGCAGAGTGGATCCGATGAATGTAAGTGGCATTTATTCTCAGCTTCACGATCACTTGTACATTTGATTAGGGGGGAAAAAGGGGGGGATGAATGTAGGAGAAATGATTGGGTGGAGGCTTCTGGGGGTGCACCCTGCATCTGCACCTTGCATGCATGAGCTGGTAGCTGGTCAGGCTGCTGTGATGTGTGAGACTAGACTGGAGGGACTACAAAAAAAGTAGCCCAGTGGATCATAGTGATGCAGCATTGGCTTTATGTTGATTATTGATCCCTATTCAGAGCAGAGCCAGGAAACAGACAGCCAGGTTGGAAGCAGAGTAAAAAAAAAAAAAGAATGATTCCTTCATTAAAATAAAGGCAAAACATCAAAAAGAGGTCATTCTAGTAGGTTACCACATGATTTTATTATGGCTTCTGGAACTATTTAATAACAGTAAGTCAGTGGTTTCTTCCACAGGGTTGGCAACTTAGAGAGACTACACTTTTTGTCTTGGAGCGAGGACAGAACCGCTTAATGGGAAACACCATGAAGTGCTCAAAGTGGGCCAGCGTTTGTTCAAATATTTCCTGGCGAGACCAGCTGAAGTGACAATGTAGGGCTGACAGCAAGGCATCACTAGTGGAGGGAATATGATGTAGTGTCTTTGAGCAAGGCACTGAGAGTAATTGGGCCTGCTCTGCTGGTGTTGGTCTCCAGTTTTTGGCATGATTTTGAAAACAGAACCAAAGATCGCAGAGGGAATATCAACGTAAACTGCTTAACACCTTAAACATGCAAAACTAAGCAGGTTAGTTATCTAACAAATAGATTTTGACACAATTGTACTTTTTTTTCTAACATGAGGTGTATTTATAGCTGCCAATTCTGTCTGTATATGTTTACATGGCCAACAACTGAAAATGGTAAAGCCAGGGGCATATTTTAGCACCTAACCACAATAGTTATTTTAGTCGTATCTGGTGTCTAGTGGCATCCACAGCTCCTGGTTTTCTGCTGTATAGAGGGATACAGATCTTTGCATTATTACACTATCCACTTACACAGCTCTGTTCGCTCCAGCTCTGCAGCGCACTGGCCTCAGCCTCAGCTTCTGGTTTGCACAAAACCAGTAAGAGTTTGGTTTCTTGCGAAGTGGATATCTAGTTGGTGTAGCTAGAACTGAGTAGAGTCTAAGTTATACAAACAACTTATAATTATTCACATCGGCTGCTTAGAGGTGGAGATTCTACTTTTAGCAGGGGCAAGATCCCACCAAATATGGGGTATTTTCACATTTTACATTTCCTTCCCTGGCTTGACTGAATTTGGGTACTTACGACACAGATTTTGAGAAAAATGAACCATGAAAAGCAGGATATCTTTGAGCCTAGATGTTTAATTGTGATCTTGGGTGGGTGATTTTGGAGCATGGCTGCTGCCGTGTCCACCTTGACCCCTGACTTCCTTGTAAAGGATGGTTTTATTCATCTTCATTTAGTCCCTGTCAGGAAGGCGGCAGCGATAGCACCTGTGTTTTTAATGCTGTCTGTAACAAGCTTGTCAAGGCAGAGATGTCTATTCATTCGGCTCTGTGTCAAGACTTTTTGCAGAGCTTATCAACAGAGTAAACAGTGCTGTTTAACTTGCACTTCATGTGTTTCCATGCGACTGAATGGCTGAGAAAGATACAGACTCTGACTGGGTCGAGGATTCTCACTGAGGCTGTGCTTGACAATACATACACACACATATCTTAGAAAACAGCATCTGCTGAATGACTTAATACTACAGTTTGGGGGAGGTGACTGTGTGGTACCCACTAACCTCCAACCCCCACTGCCTTTGTTATATATCACATTATTTGGGGTGCATGTTGGCAGCAAACTGACTTAAATCTTGAAACCTTAAACCTGAATCATGCAAATATTGTTGCATTTCTCTTTTAAGCTGTCATTAATTTTGCCGCTTGCTTCAAGATGAAATCTAAAACCAGCATCCACAGTGATGCTTTTTTTGTTTATTCTAATGGTCTTACTTTAGGGAATGTCCAAGCTGAGGCTTTATTCTTTTGCAAATCTCAAGCAATCTTGAGAGTTTACTTAAAAGATACACAGTGTAATCAAATTGCGCATTTGCCACCCACATAGACACTGAAAATCCTGCTAGTACTGTATACACCGTTGTCCTGTTTGTGGCTCCTACCAAACCCACATAAGAAGAAAAATATGTCTTTTACAGTCACGTGCAAGGTTCTCTCCTTTCTCACACAGTCCGACGACTGAACCGTTAATAAAGAATACAAAGACGCTTCATGTAGAATATTGCAGAGTGAGTGAAAGCTTTTGTGTATTATCTGTTTCAGCTCATCATCTCATATCAGTGCTGCCAACTAGAGAAAGAGAGCGAAGGAGAGTAGAAACACAGAGCATCTTCCCACCCAAATGTTGCAGCTCATCAAAAGTATCCCAGAACTGTTGTTTCCTGGGTTTTGTTTTTTATAGCATGGGGAATCAGACTCTGGGTACAAATATCGGAAAGTGACTCAGAGGCTCCCTCTCCATCTCTCTCACTCACTCACAAGTATACACACTGCATATTCATAACATTGCCTCACTCAGTTATCCTGGACTTGTTAACCCTTCCTCAAGTCACCTACAAATGCTAAATTAGCACCTTAAAACACAGTCATCTACTCTTTGCACTGTTGAATGGGAAGCAGATGACAGCCAACGTAAAAAACAAACACAAACATAAACAAAAAAAGATTGTTTTCCTCTGCCTTGGCTCCACAAGTAGCTAGTGGAAATGTTTACCCTCCATCTTTCACTAACTGCGTGCTGCTGATGCCTGAGGTCTGTGTTGGTGTTTTTATTTACCTCTCAGACCACCATCTTTGACCTAACATAAACCAAATTCTCAATACCAAGCTGACTTAGTGCCATTTTAATCCATTATGTAGCCTGTGTGGAATATAACCAGTGTTGAGCTGCAGCGCTGTGTGAGGGGAAGGAGAAGCTTTGGTTTCCTGGAAAGTCACTCTTTTGTTTGCATCATCTGTTCACAGGAAGGCCAGACAGTTATAATTAGCTTTCCTATTAGTTAAAAAATACGATTCCCATTGATAAGAAATCCCCTTTGCTGATTGCTCCACATTTTTGTATCGTTACCCTCGGGGGCCTCTGGGTTGCCATGGCAGCTACAATCACCAAGTCTGCCATCTTTGCTTTGATTATACTCGTGAAATTTAATTATACCATTGCAAAATCTGAGTCTTGTGTGTGTGTGCTCACATTTAGGAGAAGCGGTACCCAGAATCATACTAGAAATAAAATGCTGTTGCACCACGCAGTTTGTAGCTTAAGTAACACAACTTCAGGTATATCGGCGCATTGATGGAGTTTTTAAAAAAGAAACAAAGGTAAAAGCATTAGGTTTTCATTTCATAACTGAATTTTGTCTGACCATGCTTCAAAAGGAATTTCCTTTTTGCTACAACTTTGAAAGATGTTTAAATCAGGAGATACAAGACCATGCCTCTGTAATTGATCACAGAGAAGTTAAATAAATGCTATCAAACCTAATCAAACCCTGATACTTTAACTTCCAAAGTCATACCTCATCGTTTAGCCCGGACTGAAGCTTACTTTCTGAATGCGCGTCTTCCCCTTTGGGAAATTCTGATTTTACTTTCCTACATATGGTATAAGAACCCATTTATCTGTGGCTCTGGAGAAGATATTACGGTTTGACTGACTCGACTAATCAAAGGAAATGACTGGACTCTCCTGTCGGACGCAGAGTGATTGACTAGCTGGAACTTGGAGACGATGCAATTCCTCTTTTGTTTGTTCTGAGTCCCAGTTCTGATGTAACTGCCGTCATCATTATTTATGGTCTTTGTCCAGGTAGCAGGGATCCTTTTAGTATAATGATACCAAATGGGATGCATTACAGATACGGGACAGTAGGGGATGTCTACAGGGAAATAGGCAAAGTGCTTTTGGACTGGTTCCACTGTTACTCCAAAACACCAAGTTTCAACTTGCTGCAGTGTCATCTTAACTGGACAACATGTACTGATCCAAAACTGGTCATTGTAGCTGCAGACCAAACCTTCAGCTGGCTCATGATTAGGATCGAGACAAATGACTTCTGGGAATAAGTTGTTAAACTACTGGGTGAAGCTGCAGATGGAAGTTCTCTAAAGCCTGCTGCTGTCTCGAGTTTCCCCACCCTGTGTTTCTCCACTGTGGGTTGGACCTGTGACACTGGCTTCCGAGTACAAAAGTGTGGCGACATCATTGAATTTAGGGTTTTTGCTTTTGCAGTAGATGAATGCAACAAGTGTGCCTATTACTGCAGAGGCATGTGTGCATGCAAGTGTGTAGCTTTAATTGATGTTGATGTCTCATTCGTGGTGAAGTTAACTGTCGCTGTTGCCAGGTTTTTTAAAATATGGCAGGTTTGGTTTTTGTGAAGGAGTCACTCTCGTGTGTCGTCACTCCCTGTCCAATCAATGGCCTGCATTCTGTAGACATCACATTATTGGCTCGACTCAGCTTGCTTGGAACCCTGGCCAAGTAGGTACTAAAATAGTACCTGGTACCAGGTACTATGTCCTAATGGAAAACCTCACAAACCGAGTAGAGTCGAGCCGAGTAGGTGCTAGTGGAAAAGCACCATTACTTTTCTCTCACCAACTGTCCAGACTTGTTCCAACTGTAACAGTAAATCGGTTGGCATTTTTTGCTTAAATGTCTTCATTGTTGCTGAATAACTTTCAGTCTGTCCATTAATCGATTTACCGATTAGCTGCCTCAGCTCCGTATCCCCGTCTGCTCCTCCAGATACCAGCAGAGAGATTTCTGCTTGGACCTTCTTATTGATTCTCCCCCAGTGAGGAGACGTTCACTACAGGCATGTGTGCCGTTTACGCTCACATGAATCTGAATGAAGTGATGTATTAATTTCATTACTCACATGAGGAGATAAATGTGGGAATGGCTCTGAACTGAGATGAATGAAACGTAGTAACCGCTGCCCATCTGGCTGCTGGATGGATGAGAGGTGTCTAAGCTCTGAGGCGAGTGAGCCAAGCACAGGGAGAAGCCCGTCTGTGTAGCATCTCATGTGTTTTAATGAAGTAAGTGAGATGATCTGGTAACTTCAAACACTTGGGCTCCAGTTGAGAGCTGTGTAGGGCACCACGGCTCAGGTGAGACAACGTGTTATGCAAGTTAAGGGATTCAGAGACTGCATATGTGTGTGGGTGGTGTGGAACAAAAAGAGGGAAGAAAAAAAGTTGGCTGGAAGAAAAGTTTTTGGGTTCTCAACTTAGAGTTTGAAAGCAGTGACCTTTCGGAGAATCTAAAATGTTATCCTGTGCTGTTTGTTGCTGATTCTTCTGTTCTAGAATGAAGCGCTATTGCTAAGTTGGGAAATATAGTTTTAATTTGAAGCTTCAAGCATGTCGAACACACGCCTCACTTTTTATTATAGGTTAATTTTGTCATTCTGTCCAAACAACTGTGTAAAGCAATTTAAAACAAAGACAGTCAGACTTAATTCCCACACTTACCACAAGAAATGTAATGGAGTAACATGATACAAAGGCATTTTCTTTGAGAACAGCTGTTGGCGCGCCACTAACTCAAGAGTTGATGGGGAATTTAATAACTAATAATCCAAGTCACTGTCTCGTGTTCAGAGCTAGAATTGAGTAATTGCAGATTTTGATATATTCTCAGCCAGAGAAGAACTAAAATCACCCTATTTGCCAGTGAAATAAAGCCTGCAGCACTTGTCTGAGGAAGATTCTGACCTCTTTTCACCTCCCTACAAATTGCTCTGTTAGCTGGCAAAGTCTTCAACAAAACATCTTATCACTTTTATTAATATGTATGTGTTTTCTGAAACAATAGCACGACCTGATACGACTTTGTGCCTGGTTTGCTGTCGGGCCATGTCACTGATTATTTTATTGGATGGAATGCAGAAACGGATTAAAGTGTGTGGTTGCTTGTGTGTGTAAATGTCACAAGATGGATCTAAGGATTCCCTACTTTGGATCCTATTTTGGCCACCACCTGAGTGTTTCTCTTTGAACTTTTCCTCTTTTAGTTCATCTACCAATGCTGTAAATCCTCTGATATAACACTGTCTGTATGTGTTTTACTGTATTTATCACATGTGAGAACAATAGTCTGTTCGCAGTGCCGCATATGGGGACTCAACTGCCCTTTTGCAACAAAAATCCTGTCCTCACAAGATGAAATATTTATTTTAGAGGTTTAAATTTAGAATTATATTTGGTATAAGAGTGGGGTTAAGCCTGTAGGTTTAAGATAAGAGTCTAAGGAATGAAATGCAGATAAATATAGCAAGTAATTTGCTAAAAACTGAACTTTTAATAACAGTATAACGGAGTTGAGGATAGCTGGTGAACATTTGTGTTAGACTTTCATCAATTTAACTTCCAGAGATTCTAAAGTTTTACACGTGAACACATAAAAACATGAACACTGTCTTCTAATTCCTAATACCAAAACACTAAGATAATTGTGTCACGTCTTTTACAACAATATGGAACCAATGGAGTCATTAAGTAGTTGTTTGTACACTTTAATGTCTTCCACATTCACCACTAAGAATATTTCCTGATGTTTAATTGCTTCCAGTCAATGTTTTGCTTTTCACTGCAGAGGACAGAATTGGCGTTCTCCTTGCAGACAGAACTCAAGATGAAGATCACAAAAAAGAGAAACCTTTCGCTTGATGCACTATAAGGGTATTTATCTCCGTTTCAGCAGTGATGTAATAATGTTTGACAGAGTCATGGATATGGTTCAAGTCGACAGCTTGCCCTTGTGGGATATTAAACATGCTCTGATGGGGAGGGGCGTTGAGTGATGGTAGATGGCAGCTGCTGCTTCACCTTCATGGACGTCTCGCCATGCCATCCTTGTTCTTTTGTTTCATTTTCAACGATTTTACCTTTTGCCTTTTTTATTACATCAGTTTGTCTTAGTCTCGACCCATTTTTCTCTTAAAAGCAAATGATCATACACACAAACATGTGCATCAGAGGTGCAGAACTCGCTGTGCGTTCACTTGGCAGTATGGCCTTGAAGGTTAAGAGGCTAGTGAAGCACCTCCGGCTGTGTTTTTACTTGCTCCATTGCCTCATGGATGGTCCACAGGGTTCACTATTTATGTCTGTGCATGCGAGTCTGCATTCATGCACTTACTCAGACAAAGTTTAACTGTCACAGTGGCAGTATTTCTTCAAGGAACCTTATTCAGAAACAAACTTTTCCTCTGCATCTCTAGTTGCAGTTCTTCCTCTCCTCCTTCTTTCTTAACTGCATCATTCTCTTTTTCCTTCTGACTTGTCGACCAGTAAAATCTAGGACGTTTTGTCACAGGGGACCCAATGCAGTTTGTAACTGTGTGTATCTGTGTTCCTGCTTGACAGCCTCTGTGAGAGTAAATAAACAAATCTGAGTCATCACACCAGCTTTGAGTTGTCATGCTGCTGCTGCAGTTGTTTTTTGTCCCTGGCTAATATCCCAGTGGAATCAAGAAAGAGTTTTAGTGGAGAGATGCAAAAATGACAGCGCCACATGAGTATTTTGCAGCAGCATAGTGAACTGATTTAGTAACTTCAGCCACTAAGTCCTTGTAATGGTGCGACACTTGTCTTGAGCAGTTTGTCAAATATAGTCCATGTAGCTCAATACTCAGATGAATTATGACACACAATGGCTGCCAAGCAGAACTTATTTGTGGTTTTCTTGCATGCGAAGAAGGGGATGCAACATACAATGATCTTATTGAACAGTATCTTAAATAACATTAACCCCAAACTGAGGACGCATAATCTACAGCCAAGGCTAATGTTTTATGGTTGAGAATAAAACAAAATTTAAACAAGAAGTCAGCACTTCAACCTCATTTTCATCGCCTGATTTCACATCCAAATGAGAGTGTGGAGCCAAACCATGAAAACATATCTCACTCTCCAAGTACCTTTTGGATTGGATCAAGAATTGTTCACACGCAACCAGTATTCATTTCTTAAATGAAAGGAATGAAATAGTGTCATCTGCTTTATTCTGGTCTGCAAAACAAAAACTGAAATATGAAAGCACAGTTTGGACTTCAGCCTCAAACATTCAATCTCCATAGGCTTCTGGCACAGAGGGTCCCACTGTGAACTGACTAGTCTCGTGATCCCCCACCCCCAGCCTCACTGATGTCACCGACATGGACATTTATGAAGGAAATAAGTAATAAAATAAAACCCCAGAGCAACATTTCATGGACAGAATTAAAAACAAGAGCTTCCACAGAGTTGATGTAAAGTCGGAAAAATGTGACAATCAGTTCCTTGGTAGCAGGGTTAACAATCACTGGCATAGTTAGGAAAGATAGTAGCATTTTGGTAGCAAGAAAATTTAAGTAAGAAGTTAGATAAACCAAGTAATGATCGGATTTGAAAAACAAAGTAAGATGTAATGATAGATCAACTAGAGAAGACGAACATCTGATCACTTTTAGCATCTTCTCTTGTACTTTCTCATTTCCTGGATGGATTAGTTAACACTTGATGCCGCATCTACAGCTTCAGGGAGAACTGCCAAGTAATCGGTTCTCACTTCATCATAATTAATTCATACATTCCTATTTAGACTCCACCGGTCTCCACAAACCAGAGAGGTTGCATTTCACAGGTTGTGAGAGCTTTTACGGCCATGTGCTTCCCTTGAGGTGAAGCAGCCCAGTTATATACTCAGTCATGAATTCTCACTATGAGTAGTAGTATTAATATTGATTGTGCTTTGGTGCAGCACATGCATGTATATTTCAGCGTAGCTGTCCAGACAGTGGCCGTCTGGCTGTCTGAGTGGCTGTAATACTTTGGAATCATTGGTTTGAGGGTTGATTCTGTCATGGAAATAAATTGAAACTGATATCCACCTTTAGTGTGGATTATTTAAATGGAGAAAAAGGAAAAGGGGAACTGAGGAAACCCATGTATATGTACATAGATGGGGACTCAAATATACACACAGACAGTACACGCACACGCGCACACACACACACACACACACACACACACACATGCTCACAGTGCTGGTGACAGCTGGGGTTAGAAGTGGGGACGTCTATATCCAGACATCCAGGGAAAAGCAACTCAAGGGGAGACAGGGGTCATAGCTGTCGTCCCCCTAAACACACACACACAACCCAAACGACATGAAAACTGAGATGCAAAGCATTAATCTATCCTCTGCCCCCCGCCAGACTCAGCCCTCCCTTCCCCTCTCTTCTAACAAAGCTCTTATACCGCCGCAGACTGCTGCAGCCTCTTTAACCACAACCTGACCTACCCTTTCATTCTTAGCCATTTAACTGTAATTGTACACTTGCTGAGAAACTGTTTTTTTTTTTCACTTTTAAATGGCACTAAAACTACAACAATCTCATATCTCAACACCGTACGCAGCACATCGCACGGCATGGATTGCAAGGAAGTTGTTGCAAGATGTGAAAATTCCAACATAAATCAACTTTCGACATGAGAAACTTTTTCTTTTATTCTTTTCTCCGTGTGTCTTAACTGTCAATCACAAGGTCCAGCCAATGTTTGTTCTGGGTGACACAGAAGCCGTTGCAGGACTAAATGAGCCGCTGCCAAGTATCTCCAGGCAATGCCAGACCTCTCAACCACTGAGGAACGAGTTGAATGCAACTTTGTGTTGTTCCATCAATGCACAAGAAACATGGCAGAGATAGAGGTGGAATGGCCATTTTTTTCTCGGAACTCCGTGACTTTGGGTCCTGTTTAGCTTGGCTGCGGGTTGCGATGGCGTGCCCAACAGGATCTGCTAAATCCATTAGAGGGGAATGGACAGAGGGAAGGAGGAGGAGTGAATGTGTGAGGGATAGGGAGATGGCACTGCGTGAGGAAAAGCTAACTGAGATTCGATAGCATAAACATCCTCGTACACAGGCTGTACTGCTTTCAATGGCCACATATAGAAAACACTATGGTCTTCTATTATTTGGTAGCAGCACTTAAGAGTCGAGGCCCATGTATTTGAGGCTTTGAGGCTTGCACACAGCAGAGGCAGATTATGGGGGTGCAATGCCAGATATAATGTGGCTGAGACTGCATGGAGCCCTCTGGGTCTGCCCTGTCCGTCAATGTGGTCGCACAGAAATGATGTCACTGTTTGCGTGCACGTGCCACGAAAATCCATGCAACCACACAGACAGGTTGAAACTTGTTGTTTCTTAGATATATTTTTACATAGAGAACTGCTTTTAAACACCTAAAACCACAACAGTCATAATTTATCACAATTAGCAGGCTGCTATGAAGAGCCACTAGAGGGAGTGAATCAGGTGGATATCCTTTTACTCCACTGTGTTAAAGCCAGTATGCTTTCAGCATGAGCTATATTTTAGCCCTTGCCCTCTTTATTCCTCATCCGCTTGTGTTTTCCAGGGTAAACACAAGTGTATTACAACACATGTCAAAGGAAAGGATGATGTCATCGGCCAACTGCTCATTGACAGTGACAGATTGCAGCCATGCGATCTGTTCATCAATATAACCTTTCACTGACACTCGGCTGAAGCAATGAGGGAGAGGGGACATAAAAAAGACTTTGGAATACACCCTATATGACTTTATTTCTCACTCCAAAAGTTTTGCCTACGCTGCTCAGCGGTCCCTGAAGACAATAAGGCTTTCAGGCCAAAGCAAACTGTAATCCATCCATTCATCCATCAGCTATACCAGATCCTGGAGAGGGGCGCAGGGGGCTGGAGCCTTTCCCAGCTGACGTTAGGCGAGAGGTGGGGTACACCCTGCACAGGTTGCCAGTCCATAGCAGGGCTAACACAAAGAGACAGACCCAAGTGCAATCACTCTGCAGAAAATAACTTTTTCTATTGTGTCCCAAATCCACTCCTTCCATTTTCCCTGCTTTGTTCTTTTTTGTTCTCAATGGCTGCATTATAGTGCCGTGGCTTAATTTCATCAGAGCGAGTCTCCAAAGGCCCAAGCTCTGACTCTGAGTTTCCCCTCTCAGCTGTTGAAAGGCTTCTTTTCATCATCACACCCCTGATTGTCTCTCTCAGACCTCTCCTTTCAACTTCTATCTCTTCTCTCTTTTCCTCCCACTCTTTGCTCAAGACAGACAATCCAACAGACATAAACACTGACTAGGACAACACAGCAAACACAGCAAAAGCAGGGTGTGTGTGTGTGTGTGTGTGTGTGTGTGCAGACATGTGCTCAGTCGTAGCTCCGCTCTCCCTCTTTGTGTAGGAGTGCAGCAACTGTCCAGAGCAGCCGTCTGGACCAGATGTAGAGGTCAGTGACCGTATCAGAGGGGCCAGTATCAGTGTCCCTCTCGCTTTCCCTGTGGAGCTATAGCCTTTATTAATCTCTCCTCCTCGGAGGCCTCATAAACTACCGCAGGAGGTCAGGGTCAGCAGAAAGACTGGCGAGGTGGACGAAAGCAGGAGGATTCATTAAAAACTAAATATTGTTTGCATGGTTTTCTTTGTGTGTTATGTGTGCTCAAGGAAGTCCTAAAAGAGCCTGCTGAATTTCCAATTAATGGCAGTGGTATTAACTCAATGAAAAAAAGTGTTGTATGATTGAAAAAAAAAAAAGCTAAATCTAAATCTGAATTATATTAAACTGAGATTACTAATTCAGTGATTATGCTTCTACAGCCTCACTCTGATGAACTATTATCTATTAGAATTAAGCTGGTTTTCATCCACTTCTCTGGAATACTAGTCAGTCTTTCCATTGACATGCAAGAAGGTCAGTCTATGGTCTTTTTGTATGTGCGAGTATGACTGCTTCAGTTGAACGTATGTGCAAATACTGCAGCCGGCAGCAGGCTGGCTTTTCCTCTAGAGGTGGAAGACATTCCTAAAGTTAACTGTCCAGATTATACATGCACTTTGGGAGTGATTGTCTGGGTGAATATGGCTGGCCAACACCCGCCACTGACTTGCCTCCTGTCTGCTACTGGCCTTTTGCCTGTTTTACACATTAATAGTTTTGATAATTTGCACCAAGCATTAGCTAACAGAGGCAGGACTCATTCACATTCCAGAAGGTTTAGATATTATTGTTCAGATCAATGCAAAGGACTCTCAAGTCTCAAAGTGTGATGAATGACTTACGTCGGGGCTGGATGGCTCTCCTCATTGCAGGATGTTTTGAAGAGTTATTCGCTCGATAAATCTTCCCCATAAATACTAGAGGAACACGCATAAACAACTGGTCTCATTTTGAAAGTAATCTAAATATTTGTCAACCTCATCAAGAGGTAAAATGTGCATCTTTCTCGTGAGAGTTCAGCTAAACTCGGCTGAACAGTTGTGAGTGTATTTTCAGAATTTTATGGTCGTGCACTAAAGTATGTGAGTCACAGCCGGGTCAACTGACATTTGCAAATAATTATTGGTGTTTGTTTTGACTTGCTGGAAGTTCCAGATGGTGGCTTTACTGCAGGGTAACTCAGACAGTGTCAGGTGAGTTTTAGATAGCCTTTTAAACTATTGTGATTAACTTTCTTGCAGTCAATGTGCCATAAAATGAGGCATATCCAACCTTCTAGCGCACCAGGCAAACCATAATAAACACTTTTTGGCAAGAAGTGTTGACTCTGATGGAGGACTTTATGGAAAGTTACAGGATCTGTTCACGATTAGATCCAGAATATGACTGATAAGATTGATTTAGCATTAGCATGAGGAGGATATTATCTTTATGGATATGTGTATGATTTAGAGTTTAGGGAACATAAAGGCTTACTAAGCTTACAGTCTTAAATGACTGCTTTTCCCCATAAAGGTTCTACTGAAGCAGCTATAGGCTTACTTTCCCATGCATTCCATGTGTTTGCGCATGTGTGCGTGTGTAGGCATTTGCTATTGGGATCTGTGTTGGATGAAAAAGAATCTTACAAAAGATCTTAATGCCCATTCCAGTATCTTTAATGTGCTTTCCCTCGTGATTACAGTGTGTGATGCTCTGGACACTTTAAGATGTTCTCACCCAGTGAATAAAAATTGTTATCCTTGAGATAAATATAGTTTATGAGTCTGTTCTCAGTGTGGTTCAAGCCAGTGTGGATCCTGGACAGACTTAGACTTCAATTTTCATGCTTTTTCAAAGCTTCCTGATCCAGCCGAAGAGTTCTTTCCAAAATGTTAGATGTATCCATTTTATGGGATAAAAAGCTGAAATTCATCAGGCAGTGTCTTCAATATAGGATCTGGACTGTAAAAGTGTTAACACGTTGTCATGCAAGGATTTAAGATACACATTCCACTTTGAAAAAACGTTTTGTTTTCATTTTGCACTAAGAGAGCCAAGTGAATTTTCAAGATGCTTTCAAACAGAGAATGAAAAAGGCTGTTCAATTGCTCAATTCGCATATCATAAAATACGTCTGTACTTTGAGGGAGTTTTTGCTCTGGCTGATATTTTTCTATTTCTCTCTCTTTTTTTTCTTCTAGGCGTAGCAGAACCCAGCCATGCCGATAACAAGTAAAGGGTCAAGACGGAGGTCTTGGGTCAGTGGATCCTGCGTGTGTTCAGCTCTCTGGCAACATAAGCCACTCTTTTATTTCTGCGTGATCCTTGTCCTAGTTCAGTCAACAACTGTTCTCGGTGCACTGGAGCTCCAGCTAGATGAGGAGCAGCCGGCAGGGACCATTGTTGGTGACATTAGCGCCGGGTTACCGCCTGGTGAAACTGCAAGTCTTTACTTCATCTCGGACCATGAAGGCACAGGTGTTGGTAGCGACCTCAACATTGATGAGACCACGGGCATTATTACCACTGCACGCCGTCTGGATCGGGAGGAGAGGGACCACTACAGCTTCATCGCTGTGACAATGACAGGCATCACCATTGAGGTATCAATCAATGTCAATGATATTAACGACCACGCACCTGCGTTCCCCAAAAAGAAAGTTGTTCTCAAGATCCCTGAGCACACAGCGGTGGGAACAAAATTTTCCCTGGAACCTGCGATGGATGCGGACAAGGACCAGCTGACCACCCAAGGCTATGCTATTCGGGAGGGCAATGTGGGCCAGACATTCACACTTGAGACTAAGAGAGCTGCTAACAAGGTGCTTTATCTAGACCTAGTGGTCAGTGGGCTGCTGGACAGGGAGAAACGCTCTTCCTATACGCTGGTCATAGAGGCCTTTGATGGGGGCTCACCTAGAAGGATGGGATCTATGACCCTGGAAGTGACAGTGACGGACATCAATGATCATGCACCGGCCTTTAATCAGAGCAGATACCACGCTATTATCTCTGAAAGTCTCCCACAAGGAAGCAGTATCCTACAGGTTAGCTCCAGTCTTGCCATTATTTTGGTAGTTACTAAAATTATAGTTCTTTGCTCCAGATTCAAAACTATATTTTGGTGTTTGACTCGTCTTTTCTTTGCAGGTCTTTGCGACAGATGAGGATGAAGGTGATAATGGTCTGGTGCTTTATGAAATCAACCGCCGTCAGAGCGACCCTGACCGCTACTTTGTCATGGATTTAAAGTCAGGGGTCATCACCCTGAATAGACCCCTGGACTATGAGCTGAAGAGAGTCCATGAACTGGTGGTCCAGGCCAGGGACAATGCCAGCCACCCCGAGGTAATTCCATTATGGCTTTCATTAAAGTGCATGAAGTACAATGCACAGTTCTTTTGTAGTGATTCATAGCATATGGTAGCATATAGTTTTTTTTGGTGTTTAAACCTTTGGTGCAGAATGTAGGCACAGTGGTGTGTTGTAGAATGTTTGTAGTGAATTTATGGGCCAGTTTGACTCACATGCTTTGTGCATGTGCAGATATACAGACAAAAAAAGAAACAGATTTTATTATGTTGACTGGTTGTGATTGACTCATCATGGTGTCTGTTATTCCGGTTCATGAACAAATCTCTGCAATAGTAGTGGTCTTGTACTCTTATGTGACACAAATTGATTAAAGCATTGGATAAAATGGGTCTTGAACTGTTATCATTTTCCAGGTGACCAACGCATTTGTGACTATTCATGTCCGTGACTACAATGACAACCAGCCCACAATGACCATCATCTTCCTCAGTGAGGATGGCTCTCCAAGAATCTCAGAAGGAGCCCAACCAGGCCAGTATGTGGCTCGGATATCTGTCACTGACCCAGACTATGGAGAGTATGCCAACGTTAACGTGTCCCTCGAAGGAGGTGATGGGAAGTTTGCTCTTACAACCAAGGACAGCATCATTTACCTGATATATGTCGACCAGGTCTTGGACAGAGAGGAGCGAGATTCGTACGACCTCAGAGTTATGGCCACCGACTCTGGCACACCTCCCCTCAGGGCAGAGTCCTCGTTCACCATCCAGGTGATTGATGTCAATGACAACCCGCCTCTGTTTGACCAGCAGGCCTATAGACAGACCATACCTGAGGTTGTGTATCCTGGATCCTTTGTTCTTCAAGTTACTGCCAGGGACAAAGACCAGGGCCCCAATGGGGATGTGCGATACAGCCTACTAAAGGGCAAAAACTCCCACTCTGACTGGTTTTCGATCGACCCAGTTACAGGGATCATTACCACTGCAACAGCTCTGGATTTCGAATCAGAGCCGGCACCAAGTGTGACTGTAATAGCGATAGATGGCGGCCGTCCGCCTTTGTCATCCACAGCGAAGGTGGACATTGTGCTACAAGATGTTAATGATAACACGCCTGTGTTCTCCAGCAGCTTCTACAATACTTCCATCAAAGAAAACACCCCTGCTGGGACCTGCTTCTTAGAGGTAAGAGAAGCTCTGACAAAGAAAGTTTTCTCTCCAGCTTACTGCCCCTTTTCCGACTTAGTCTCCTTATGTCTTTCTCTTTTTCTCTGTTTTCACTCTATCCATCTTTGTTTTGTAAGGAAACTGCCATTGTTAATTCTCATGGTGCTCAATCTTGCTGCGCGTTGGCCACAACACTACTGTCCTACTTATGCAGCCAAAACCAAGTTTTCACTGTCTGCCTTGTCCTCTCATCTCTTTATTCACTCTCTCTTTTCACTCACACCCTCCCCTTAAAGCCCTCTCTGATTACTCCCCTGGCAAAAGCCTGATTTATACATCAATATAAAGCGGTCTGGAAATCAAAGTCATGTCTGAAATGAAAAGCAGTCTTAAAGTTGTATTTCAGAAATAAATGGCGCATTTGGAAGCACTGACACATTGTGATGTGATTCATAAAGTCTAGGCTATGAGAGTAGTTCAACCATTCAGTGTGTTCATTTAGAGGGAAAAGATTTCTAAAGGTAAGAGAAAAAAAAAGATACAGAGGGAGAAAGGCAGGGAGTCAAACTTCACCTGAATTCCTGAAGCTACTGTGAGTAGATTTGCTCTGTTATGCTATGTCCTCTCTCTCACCTCGTAGGGTTGCCATGGTAACCAAGCCAGCAGCATAGGGTGAGCCCTCGGTACCGGCACACCGTCTTGCTGCAGCTTGGGTGTCTTACTTTTATCTTGATTCCAGCAGCTCTTCTGTAGACGGAGGTCCTCTCCTGAGAAATGAAAAGGGATGACTGACTGTTTGTCTTCCAGCAAGGTCTTAACTTGGCATCATGCACCGTTTAGACCAACTGTTTTTACAGGTTGGGTTTACCGCCTCCGATGTGATGTGAGAATAGTGCAAAAGAAAGAAGGATTTCTCTCTCGGTATTTTTTATTTATTTATTTTAATTTTATGAAATCCTGCTGCTAGAACTAAAACTTGTAGTGTAGCCCCAATAAAAGGATCCCGACCCCTAATTATACCAGCCAAACTGGAAGCAGATAAATAGTTGTATTTCACATTCTTCCTGGCTCACAAAATATGTATTTGGAAGGGGTGGCTGCTTGGTATTCTGTGGAAACTGGCATATGGGTGTGCCCCTTAGGGAAGACACAGGGAAGTGAAGGAAGGCAGTAGTAGGAGTAGTGATGAGATGCAAATGCAAAAAGATCTAGAAAGAAAAGGGACTGGCCCATGGAAGGATTGAGAAAAGACACGAGGCAAACCTTCAGTGTGTTTATAATCAGAAACTGTATGTGATATTGTCTGTCTGAACCCTGTAATTTACTCCCAGTTAGCCTGCTCTGTTGAATTATTACATCCCTTAACCAACCAAATGAACCCTCTGGACCTCCATTCCAAGTTGTTGCTACAGTTGTAATCAACTGTTACTCGTTTTTCTAATCCTAGCCGGCAGTTATTCTGGCACTAGGTACAGCAGTAATCCCATGCCAGGCATCACGGGTGGTTTTCCAGTATGCCAGAGTGAGTGAATAAGGCTTGATTTGCTCATTCCGGCACGTTCCTCAAGGCCTGCTCTGACCGAGCCAAGATTCTCCAGGCGAAAGTCTCCCCACAAAGGTTGTGATTTGCAGTATAATGCTAGTTGGTTTAAAACTTCTTTTTATTCGTCAACGGAATATGTGGCCGCTCGGAGAGGACACACACATAAATGATGTTAGACCTGACATTACGGCTTAATGGATCGTGTTCTGTTATTTGTTCTGTGTCCTCAGTTTGACTGCCAAACAACTATGGGGATTGTGGAGCATTTGGTGTTTTACTCTCTCAGCTAATGACAAATTTAAGAATTGGGTCATTTCTTCCAGCAGGACTCGGTTTACATTTTTGTGTGATGTTATTTGGCACCGACGATCCGGTTGTGAGATTTTGTCACGTTCCTGACAGAGTCGAGACGACGGCAGAATGTTCTCAGAATTGTACCAATATTTACAATAGATAACAATCGCTATTTGGATTTTAGAATTATTACACTGGCCTGGCTGGCTCGGGTTAGATTTTGGACACTTGTTTAACTAAATGGAGGGAAATCAGCCAATGTTTAATATCTAAACAAGGAAATATGTTATCAGAAGGCATGTATGAAGGACATATATGCAGTTTCAATTCTCCAGATTTTGTTTTTCATTGCTCACTTCTCTTTTTTACTCATTTTCCGATGTCTGTTTTTCTTCCGTGCTCCGTTTTTGTTTCTCTTTCTCTATATCTTTCTCAATAAGTCTCTTGCTTTCTCTAACTCCTCACTTACACATACACACACACTTACTCATGCAGTGTGTAGGAAGCGTCTTATCAGTTTGGCCACTGTGGTAATCTGTAATGTGCTGCACTGTTTATGTAGCCGCGACACAAAGGAGTTATTTATTTCTTAGTTTCCCTGCTTTCCTCTTCCCCCGCTTCCTTAAAGTATTTCCCAGGGATGAGAGGTTATAGTGCCTGTCGGTATGAGTGTGTGTGTGCATGTAAGGCCTGCACATCCATCGGAATCAGGGTTATAACCTGAGAAGGTAAAGGTCATGAGAAAGGCATGAATTGTGGCTGGTGGCATAGTTAGAGTGGTGCCTCTTCATTGCTTACAAGCTCTTATTTGCATGTGAAGATCACGGAAATCACCTGATCCCATCATTGTGTCTGAATCACTGCCATTGTTATTGAGTTAATATGGTTACTTTCAAATCTCCTGCTTCTTTTCTTGGTGAAAATCTCTGCTTTTCAAAGTCCAAGCATTTTTTCAATCCTGTGTGGGTTGTGCTTTGCAGAGTCTCTGTCAAATCCAATGACATGCTGACTTTCAGCATAACCTGGATTGTGGAAAAGCACCGCTAATCTCACCAACAGTGACACACACACGCTGTGGTCAGGCTAGAAGCTGCAAGCAAGAAGGAACTCTGATTAATGAATAAAGCAGTCCAAATATAATAAACGTCAAAATGAATACGCTATGAAAAGACCCTAACAAAAGGGGGCATTATTTGAGATAGTGAGAGAAATAGTTGCGTGCGTATCTGTACATATGCATGTCTGACTGTCATACATCTGTGTGTGTACTTGTGTACGCTATTGAAGCCAAGACCTCACTTTCAGCAGGTGATGCATCTCCCCTGTGATGTTCAGCATGTGGTTTCCTGGTCAAGCCTGTTAAACAACACTCAATCATCTGGACAGACACGCAGATGTGCACTTCTGGGAGACGTACAAAGAGATGGTGAATAGTTTATTGACACTGCAGCAGAACGGTGCAACAGTGCTGCAATGTCTCTAGCTGGACTATAGTAATAGTGCTTTAAAACTGAGTAATTTTGAAGAATTGACAAAAGTAAGGGAGGGAAAAAAGTTGAGACATGAGTACAACCTGTAAGCTGCACGTAGAAGATGCTATTTTATTTAACCCCACAGTACAAAATACGGGACAGAAAGAGAAACATACTCATGATTTTGCTAAGTATCAGGATTTCTGTCAGTCTATTGCAGGACCAGCGGCCCGCTGGGTTTAAGTTGAGCCCCCTGCAGGATCTAAGCATCAGGGAAGATGTTTTTTAAACTACAGTCACAATGGGGCAGCTCAGTTGGAAGCGGGTATAATAGTTGCAAAGCTCACCAGTGACATTTAGCATTCACGGCTCCACCGAGTCAATAAGATTAGGCCAGCCACGGGTCAAGGAAGTGCAGACAGTGAGCACCTCTTCCTTAGGATCAGACAAGTACCTCATCTGTGGTAAGCTATCACAGAAAATATAGGACTATACCTCCGGCTGGACCCCTGTCAAAGAAGACTCATGGCCACAGTGGTGTTGGCCTACCGTGGACCTTAAAAGAGTTTTCACTGGCCCTATCTGTGTCTTTACTTGCCCTCTACATATCATTTAGATGCACCTGAGAGCATGCTTACACATGTTCTAGGACTGAGCCCCCTTGGGACAGTGGCAGCTGCTGGATCTAACAACTTTCATCATGAAAACCCTGAACATCCTCACTGTGGCTAAGGATAAAATAGGTTATGATGAGGGTGGTGTTATTAAATAGGAGCTGCAGGAAGTTTATCCAACAATATCATGAATGGGCTGTAGATTATGATTTAACTCCCAAATGTCCTGACATGTGCAAGAGTGATTCAAGAAAAATGCATCCAAAAAACAAACGGTTCATCCTCTGGGGAGCACAGATGTGTTCAATTCAGGAATCTGCTTATAAAATCAGAGCTCCCCATTTGGAGACAATATATTTTTTGAGAAAGTCTGTCGTTCACCAAACTTCTGGTCATGGAAAAGTTTTTACCCGATGGTGATGATTTAATTTCCCAGTCACGTGCCGATATCTTGCTCTGCACCACATTTTTTGACTGACAGACTATCTCACCTACTGAGCAAGCCTTGCTAGTAGGAAAGTCACCTAAGAATATGTGAGCATGGTGTGAAGGTGACTGAAATAGAGAAAGAGCATATAGGAAGGAGCCAGGTTTTCTTTTGACAGGTGGAGTTGGTCCTTCTGAACCTCCTACAAAACCACTTAGACAAACACAGCACGTCTGTCTGTCAGAGCAATCAGCCCTTTGAGTTTGAAGTTCAAAATCGGGGACCCCGTGGCTAAAGTCTTTACGGCCTCTATAAGGAAATACTAATCACATCTAAAGCATACACACTCGTGCACTCTGAGACTAATCGCATTTGTTAAACCAATAGCAATAGAGCCAGAGACATATGGTGACGCACTGGAAGCAGGAAGGTATTCAGCTTGAGCTTCCTGTAACACCGAACCAGTCTTCTGCTGGTGTCGTGCTGAACCTGGCCCCCGTAGAAACCAGAGCCAGAACAAACCACAGCTTCCACTTGGATCTCACACACTTCTCTCCAGCCCAGACTCACAACACGCACACTCTAGCTTTTATTAAGCTTGAAACAGTGGGAGGAGGAAGAAATTTATTGTCCGCTTGATGTCTTCCCTCCTTCTTGTTCTCGTACCGTGGCAACTGTGCCTTAGTGCAGCCCTCATCTGTTGAAACTTTATTTTGTGTGTTTTAATTAATCTGTCAGAGGGTTTAATTTGCTTGAATCAGTAGCTGAGTGAGGATAGGCTATAGATTGCTGCAATCACTGTCACCACATGCCTTAGCTGCATGCAACAGGTGAAAACCGACGGGTGGGTTCACACACCGACACCAGCGAGATTGAAAATTTGGTGAATCGTTTCATGCTGTTAACAGCTGGCCTCTGTTCTGACACGCTTCCTCTCTGCTGCAGTATTTGTCTCTTCCTCCTTCGCTCTCTCACCAACTCGTACGTCTCTCAGCTGCTGGCGATGCTGACAGGATGTGTGTGACGAGGGATCAGGATGGTGTGTCTGCTATGTGAACTATTCTCATAACATCCATCAACACTCGCTGTGAATTCATCACCTGTTAGCTACTGGAGGATTAGGTGCCATGACGATAATCCATTTTGGTTTTGTGCTTGCGCCCATAAACTTTATACATAATAAGGTGGGCTTTGTTTGTTAACATTATGATCATAATGTGTTTTTAGGTCTGAAAGTTTGTATATTTTAGAATTTTGAGGGTTAATTCTTTGGATTTGCTCATAAACACGGCTGCTATCATTGCCGTGTGGATGGCAGTGTTGCTCTGTTGAATGTCTGTGTCTGTCCACCAGTTTGGTGTTGACTGAAATATGCACATATTGGATGGATTGCCTTGAAATTTTCTACAGTTATTCGGCATGCCCATGGGCCCAACAAGTGTCCCAAAAAGCATTTTCCCATCAAAAGACATCACCTCCACAAGGCTGATTTTTATTCTTTCTATTATGAATTTTTAATCCATGGAGGATTTTTATAAAAGCTACGCAGATGCCATTGAAATGGAGAGTCTATGGGGTGGGAACGTACGGGCGGAGCCAACAGGGGAACCACTAATGCACTGGGATTGAATTGGGATTTGTGACGAAGGAGAGCCCTTGAAGTCTACAGACTTTACTGCAGACAGTTTCCATAGGAACTGTTTCCTCAGTAGACAGTATTTTCATTCAAAACTGTAGGCCACACATTGGGTCCTGTGGTGTTGAATTTCTAAATGTCATTTTTTAACATTTTGATGATGCCACAAAGTAAAATCCATTCAGCTTCAGACAAATATCAGACAGATGTTAACAAGGAGAAGAATTCTCATTTTTATCTTATTTTATTTGTGTACTTGATGTATTTTTTTGTTGGAGCAACCCTTTAAATGAACATGGAGAAAAACTGTGATTATTCATTGCATTATTTGAGGTTTAGTTTGGGAAACAATGACATCCCTGCTACATAAGAACAGAGAAATCAGGCCCAAGTATCAACAGCAACTTACAGACTAAGTAAAATAAAATGTGTTTTCATTATTAGGGTTATTATCCATTAGCTGTGTAAACTGCACACAGCTGAAACTTTCTAAAGTCAGAGACAGCATCTATCCCACTGTGTAAAGGCTACAACTGTTTTATAAAGACAAAGAAAAGCAGCCAGCATTTTTCAGTTATTTTCTTCAGCACGAGACAGTGACAATACTGAAAGTTGACAGTACTGTGATACTAACAGAGCTCCAGCAGGGTGTGATTTGGATTCTTAAAAGGCAGCTCTGGTCCAATGTAACCCTGCAACTGTGTATGTGCAGTGTCCTACAATGCAGCAGTGAGCCCGCAAACTAGAAGATATTTTTGCCTGATGCTCCAGGCAACCAACCTGATGGGGCAGATGATTTACTAGATGGAACCCTCTAAGAAGTCCTCTATGGAATCTGGGAAAGAACACTTTCAGTACTTGGCAGGTGACTGTATGAACTATCTGCTCATCACCATCAATTATAACCTAAAACAGCCAGGACATGCCTTACAGCTGCCAGTTGTTCTTCAGCAAGGCTGCTGATTGGTCTGACAAACTGTGGATTGGCCACAATTGCATAGCTTAAAGCCTGGAGAGATTGATTCTCACATGATCTCAAGGTTCGTGAAATCTTGTAAGAATCCAGCTGCCCTGTAAGGTAACCAAGCAAGAACTTTTCATTCAGTTGAGTAGAAGCTATTCTTGGATCAGGTATCCAGTTCTCAGAATTTCTGTATCAGTTGGAACAAAACTCATAAAACGCATTTGCCCCAGTAATCACAGGTGCTGAAAAATCTACCAAGACTGAAACTATGTAACCCAATAGTTCAAACCTGGCCATTTTTTTTCCGAGGCACCAGTTGACAGCAGAGCCTGGCTGCCAGTATGTCTTTCTGTTAGAGTATTTTCAGTGATAATCAGCTTCACAATGTTTAGCCGCTGGAACATTTTTCATCTCTTTGGTGGAATTCTTTTTTTTTCTTTTCAAAAGCAGTAGTTTAGTCCAAAAGCACAAGCTGTTGGCATATGCTGTGTTTTTAACCTATCAGAGTATTCATTCATGTGTGATCTGACTGGCTGATGCCTCTGTGGAGGGGATGGCCTCATGCCTCATTAAGCCCAATACTCTGTACCATATGGCAGTGAGGGCTTTTCTTCTTGCACTCCCGTCTCTCTCTAGTCTGACTGCTTTCTCTTCCATTTCTTCATTTCATCTGGTAGTGAGTATCTCACTTTCCATTCTTTTCTTTCTTTTTAAATTTAGTTTTCTACCTCCTGCCTCGTGGGCTTTTACCCTCATGGCTGCTCCATCAAATATGGAAAATATTTCTTTCATGGTGCTGTGCTGCTTGTTGTTGTTGCTCAGCACGACACCAGAGCAATAAGCCCCAAAACATGAATTTTATTCTCTTTCCCTTGAGCAGTGACACCCAAGAGGTTCTAAAAACAGTCATAAGAAAAACAAAATCAAACAAAGTCCAGTAAAAATGTGCTAAAATGTCCCCTCAATGCAATTTATGCACCATTGACTTTTTGAAAATTAACAACCATGTGTATATTATCTAAGTGCTCTCATGCATCACTCCACTTTTTCTTCTTAAGGAATAATTGGGTTGAAACTGACAGTTATTTTTATTATTCATCAAGCAGCTGAAGATGACAGCTGCATTTTTTTTGTTGTTTTTCCTGCAATTTAAAGAAGAAATTTGGCAGCAAATCTTGGAAAAATCTAATGTTTGACATTTTGGATTGATAAATGACTTCAATGACTAATCAATCACCCAAATTGTGGAAGAGTTGTGGGATTAATTGATTAATTTTCAGACCACACTATTTTGTTTTTGTACTTCTGAGCCCAGAATTCATGAATATTTACAGATTTGTCTGCAATGGACACAACTGTAAAATCCAAAGTTTGAGAGTTTCTCTCACCGGTCAGAAACTCACAAGTTGACGTCTTCAGCTTGAGGATGAAAACAGTGGAGACAGCTCCTCTAGTCTGTGAAATACACCGATATCAAACAGCTGCAGGCACAGGATCCTCCATACAGAACACTTTTTCTGTCCCTTTCTTTTCCCGCCTATCTCACTCTTCCAGCTCTCCTGTGCTGCTTCTGCTTTGTGCTTCGTATCAAACGTATCTGCCGTCCAGACGTCCTCCCCGTGTCTCCGTCTGAGCATCCATTTTGTCGCTGTCTCATCTCTTCTTGCTTCAACCCTCCATTTCTCTTCTACGCTTTGACTTTAAAAGTGGAAGGAACAAACTCAGCCGCATGCAGAATGGCTGCTGCACGTACGCTTGCAGGCGGCAGGTGATCCTGAGCCTCTCCACAGTTCATTAGGTCACACTAATCTAATTTCATGACACACTGAGTTAAGTTGGTGTAAATTAACGTGCTTCCTGTGTTTCTCTACCTCGTATTTGCTTTGGGAGGGGTGCTGCAGTTTGGGACAGCAGGTGGTCAATAAGTTAGGGGTGAAGGGCGGTGTGAGGGCTTGTTTCCCAGTGTATCAGTTTCTGTCATTTCGGATTTACTGAGGAATAGATTTTAGATTTGAAGCCACAGTTGGGTGTGACTAAGATTTTCCACTCTGAGGGACCGAGTTTATGTCTGAGTGTGGTGAAAGATATGAATGATCCAAGCGGTGTACTTCAGAGTTCTTTGTTGGCTTTTTTTTGTTGCACTCCTGCGGCGTGACTTTTTAGTTGTTGTTTGTGTGTGCGTGAGTGTTGTAGCAGCAGCCTCGGAGCTGTTATCTGGCTGACTCTGCTCCTCTGGTGTTGTGTCTGCGTCCCAGCTCACTCCACGCTATTTATTTTCCTCTTTGGGGGTCAAAGACAGTGCGGCAACAGATATTTGTTTTCTCAAATGAATCATCCATTTAATCATCTCGCTCGTCCTCTTCCACTTCCTTTGCACCTCAGGAACTCAAACGTGAAGAGATGCTGAGGGAAGCAGAGAGGGGAACATTAGTATTCCAGATCTAGTGTCGCGTTAATGGTGCCAAAAGACACAATATTAAACAACTGATTTCGCTTTGTCTGTATGAGATCACAGCCACGGCACCGACCAGTAAAAGGTATTTTATATTCAATATGGTCCACATCACGTCTCTCGCTTTCTTTACGTCTCCCAGCTGCATTTCTGTCATGCGTGCACCTCATATTGTCTTTTCTTTGGACTTGAGCTTTTATAAGGATAGTTCTCACCATGAGATGTCTATTAAAGGTTAGAGCAACATCAGAAAGAGTGAAAGAAAGTTTCCACTCCCCTATAGTGGAATCTTTTACAAGAGATCTTTTACTACTTCTCACCTGCCCACACTAACCTCCACTACTGCCTTTTCCTTACTTTTTTTTTTTTTTTTTTTGCTTTTCTGTGTGGTGTCCCTGAGCTGTGCAAGAACTGAAGTTGGGCTCTTCACTATACATTTACAGTGTATATGCATATTTGTAATGAGATAATAGCAGATATGGATGTTTAAATTTAAATAAAAGCATGTGTAGAGAGGAGCTGAAGCACAGGGTGAAACCATAGAGCGATGGGTTTAAGGATAGAAACCACAGTAAGTAGCAGACTTATTTCCACTGTGGGCCTCCGTGCACGAGCGCATGCATGTGTGTTTGTGGTCGCTGGCTGCGGTCTGTCAGACAAGGTTGGAAGGACTACAGGAGTGGAAATAACTTTACTGTTTGCATGGGCAACTGCTACGATTTGTCTCGATGGACTGTACAAATCTTCGGCTGCGAGGGCGAAGTGAACGATTGAGCGATGACAACTAATGGTGGAGCTGATCAGAAAAGGAGTCAAAAGGCTGGAGCAGAAAATCAATAAACACGAGGGATTTTGATTTATAGGGTTTGATTATTCCATTTTTAAGAAGTCGTCCCATCTTTAGGCTCGGTCTTGAAGTTCCACTGCGCTGTAGCCTTTTAGACTCGGTGAACCCATCAACGCAGGACAAGCACAAAAGTAATTTAAAAAGCAGCCTTGAGATGTGGAATAAAGTTCGGTGTGTTTTTTTCCTTCTAAATTAACAGAGTGCAGTGTGGATTGGACTGTTTGAAAGCTGTGACTGTGCGTTGGCGTTTAGTATATCCTCTAAATGTATACCTATATCAATAATTTCACCACATATAGCCTTGATATTGATGATGATGAATGAATCAACACCCGCTGTATTATTTCAAAAGCTTCAGCACTTATAATAAACCCATAAATTCATACACCTCTGTTCGCCATTCATCAATAATGGTTATGATTATTTCTCTACAAACCTGAATGTAAACATTTCCTACAAGGTGTAATTAAATATTTAGCTTCAAGCCATATTTCAGCAGTTTCAGGGTGGTCTATCCTTTACCATACCGTAACTCGTCATTAAGGAAAAAGGGATTCTTCATCTCTTCTGTCACTCTGCCTTCCTCTATTCCCATCCTGCAATTTATACAAAACCTATAGGTCTTACAACATCCATGTCAGATCTCGTATAAGGTGTTTGTGCTGGAGTTGTGTAAGGACTCCAAGATGGATCTTTCTGACATGAAACAGTAGTCGCTATGTGATGTTTTAACTTTACTCTGAGTACATTTACAGACGTTTGGCCTGAGTGATAGGTGTTGGCTGAGGTTAGGTGAGTCCTCTGATTTGGCCTGTGTTCTCTCCTGCTGCTGTAAGTGATTTAACTTTGAGAGTAAGGATGTGTCAGATTTAATGTCAATTTAGGAGAACCAACTTTTCTGTTGCATGTGGCCCAAATTCAGTTCTGTGGTTTTGGATCTGATTCACTGCGGCCTAACACACCCTGGTGTGCACTGTGCAGTTTAGGAAGTTCTTTATACCACTTGGAATAAATCTCTCGGTTTTGAAATAACATGTCCGTTGCGCAGAATGGATGAGTGCTCAAGTGAAAAAAGGTAGCGAAGGTGTACATGACCGTAAACAGAAGAGCACTCTGCTCACACTAGTGACAGAGATATATTTCTGAAATAAAGAGAAAGCACACAAGCTGTCGTCGTTTGAATTTGTTGCTCTGCTCCTATGAAAGGGATCAAAGGAATTGACAACAGGAAGAATAGTAGGGAGCTGCAGCAGCCATCGTTAAATGTCAACATCTGGTGTCCTAGCTGCTGTCACTCACCACAGCTTAATGTTTTCACATCACGGATCAGCAGAGCGGGACTGCTGTGGCAAGAGGGAGCAGTTGGTGGCTTGGAAGATGAAAAACGGGATTTTTTTTTTTTTTTTATTAAATCTGATATTCCACTCATTAATTTTCACCAGAAAGGAAGAAAAATGATTTTAGTTCCGTGTCACAAAAGCTCCAGATGAGCAGGATGTAGGGAAATAGGGTTCATCTCGTAGCTTCTAAAGCCCTTCTTTAACATTATCTTGAATGCATTGGTGGAGTTTTTTAAATTTGTGTTTCAGAAACGTTTGTAGAAGACCCAGGCACAAGAAAACACATTTAAGACTGTACACATTTACACCAATCATTTCTTCAGACTGGACAGGGAGGGATGTTGGTGATGCAGTCTCTCTCTCTGTATCTCTAGTAGGTGCAGACATTGGTTTCTTGGCCAACAACTCGGTCTCTGTAGGGGAATATCAATTTAGAAAGCTGGAAGTGATTTCTGACGCTTTCAAGTGGTGTTCAGATACACACATTCTACGTACAGACACACACATTTCTGTATACCCATGCATGCTTCCCCATCAGCACTGAGCAGACGCGTGCGTACTAGTAAACACCCACACCGCTGGCAGGCTCTATAGAGTATTTTGTGCCCTGCTCCAGGGGACGATTACAGAGGAGCTGCTTGATTGCAAGGATCTTTGAGTGCCAGATCTGCTGCTCTAATACCGGATACAAGGGCTAATGTGAATCCATCGAAGGATATTTTCTCCTCTCAGGCCTTTGTTTCTTATCTAAAGAAAGGTTCTTTCAAGTCGTGCAGATGGAGAGAGCTAAGATCACAGGAAGTGCAGAACAGATGATACTGCTTATTTTGTTAATAACATGTAACGCAGTATAAACTTTACACTGTAATGAAGTGTGCAGTGCCGGTAAAAAACTACAAGACTCTGATCTTGACTGATCAAAATCCAGGTGATTTTGTACCTTTCTACTGAACATAATGATATAAATGGCATATAATGATAAGATGAACCTTGTGGAAGAAGCAACATTAGATTAATAAACTGAAAACTTCTACAAAACTTGTTTAAAGCTGAATGCTAATTTACTGTTATTATAATAAACCAAAAACATTCTTGACACTTTTTTTGCTATATGTCTGCATTCCAAATAATTTTTTAAACCCAAATACTTTGTAATACATTCACAGCTTCTTAAATAGTTTTAATTCTACGAAGGCTAAAGTGCTACACATTGAAGTTCACCAACATTGTGGCCCTGAGAGTCTTGGACTGCATGGTTTGCAATGTGATTGTCAAATTAGGGAGTAACGGGCCTAACGGGTCATATTGCAGTTACAGTTCATTCATATTAAATGCTGACTGATGCTGCAGGAGAAGAAAGAAGGCTGCTTATCTAGGTTTCCTGAGGGGTTTCTTCTATATCACACAGACCTAGTTACTCCAAATACGTGCACTAATACTCAAACCGAGCTGTTTTACAAGCAAGGGATTTATTGCTATTGTGTGACCACCTTAATATTTCATAATGAAGAGCTGAAGGGGCTGAATATATGGCAGATTCATAGCAAGGAAATGAAGAGCTCTGGAAAGGCCACAGCTCAGCAGATTGCAGACAACAAGCGAGGGTACAAGAAGGACTGATGAAAAGGATGGCTGGTGTGAAAGCGTGAATGCGGGATGCGGCGGAGGTGCTGATGGTTACCATGACAATGAGAGACGTAGAAGGAGGACATGGGAGGTGGGGCCAAGCCAATTCATCACTATTACTTGTGTGTGCAAGTGCCTGAATGTTTGTGTGCGTGACTTCACCTCCATCTGTCTGAGGACGCCCTTGAAAGGGGCTATTTCTCTCCTGTATACCTTGCTTGCACACACGCCTGAGCACATATTTATTAAAAAAAAGTAGAGCAGTGCAGCGGAGAATTAGTTGTGGAGGTTGTTTAACATGGCATTTTGCAGAAAGAGAGTAAGAGGAGACAAATATTTCCTCCTCATTCTTGTTCACTTCCAAGCAGCCTGTGACTCTCTCCATTGTTTACAAGACATTATCTCCTACAATGTGCTGACTGAGAATGGTGTCACAAAATGCCACGAGGTTGCACTAGATGCTATTGATTAGATGATAATAGCCGCAATGAGGGGACTCTATTTGTCTTTGCAAATTAGAGCAAGCAGATGAGAATGAGTGCAGATTGGATTGTGTGTGTGTCTGTGTGTGTGTGTGTGTGTGTGTGTGTGTGTGTGTGTGTGTGTGTATATAGGGAGGACTCTTCCACCCAAAGGTATTTTTCATTGCTGTCAAGGGGAGAGTGGGGTCATGTTATTGTAACTGGGCACAGAGAGGAGCAGGCAGACAGTCTTCATATGAACACTCATCCATGTGAAGGATGATCGCCATTACTTCATACAGATAGCATGTGCATGCGTGCATGTGTGTGGTGGGGGGAAGCGTGATGGTTTTCAAAAGGGCTGGAGCCATCGTTCAGCAGTAACCATGGTAACAGGACTCTCAGGACCACAGGGAAGAAGGAGCGAGGAGGGAGCAGGAGGAGGATGGGGGAGACAGGGGGAGATAGAAGGAATTATGGGGAGCTGGGTTGGCGTCTGTATCTTGTGATAAGCAGTGATGGAAATTTGGGCCTCAACGAACCCAAAATGGGAAAAAAAAATGGAAGGGAATTTAAAATCTAAATTAGAGTTCACTTCACTTCACAGTCTATCAAAATGAGAGAAATTGCAGAATGAAAAATTATACAGAGAACCGAACAGTTTGAATTGAAGCCGGTCGGGTCACATGTAACACACATAAAGATGAGACTAATCACTCCAGATTAGTTTGCACTTCTTCACACCCTTGAGTTTGCAAAAACACGTGCCTGACGCTGCACGTAGAATTAAATGCAGAACCTTTTTTTAAAATTTTTTTACAGCTCCCTTAGTTCGTTATAAGTGGGTTACACAATTGGATGCTTCAGGCCAAAAAAGCTATAAACTTCTTTATTTACCTCTTAGGAAACAGGCTTTAATCCTGCACAGCTTCCCTCCTGCAGGAAGTACGCTGTGTTTTGTATGCATGTGTGTGCAATTTTGTGTAGCAGAATTTCATGCACACTTGCAAAACAGATAACGTGTGTGTGTGTGTGTGTGAAAGTTCTCGGTTTGCTTTTCCAACACCTGAAGTGTGACATAATGTGAGGTTGACGATTCTCAGCCGGCTAAAAAGAAACACGGCGAGTTTATTTGCATCACCTTTAAATCCCTGCGGCCTGCTTCTGCTGCTTTGAGGTAAACTGAGGTAATGCATACCTTTTGCTTTCCACAACTGTAAATACTCCACGCGTGAGCCAGATCGACTGGCACAGCAGTAGTTCGGGCCTAGTGGTTTGAATTAGCAGGAAAGTAAATTCACATTTAGGTTCATTCTGTTCTTGCCTGCTTCTACTCAAGGCTTCTTTTCTCTTCTCGCTTATCTAAACTGGCAGCTCAGGTTTACTCCAGATTTTTAGGCTTCTGCATCCACAATACTTCCCCTTCTGTCTTTTTCAATTGAGCGAAGAATTTTGACAAGCACACACACACACACAGACTCTCACACACATGCAGTATACACAGCCTCCAACTGTGGCTCTAAATGGAGTCCTTTGTTTTCTTAATTGTCAAATTAAACATGTCACTCTACTTGAATGGGACACACATATGCCAGCTGCCGGCTCATCCAATGGAAAAAGTGGGGGTTTAGCTCTCATTCATTAAAGGCACGCGCCCCCTTCCCCCCAAAAACTACTCAAACATGCTTGAAAAATCTCTCTTTCTCACTCACACACACACACACACACACACAATGAGGAGAAAATGAGGAAAAGTCAGTGCAATCTTTTGTCTGTCACAGAGTGAGGCTGGATGGACGACCCCCCTCATCTGGTAACAATCACCTCACAGACTGCCTCAATATCTCGCTTGTGTGTGTGTGTGTGTGTGTGTGTGTGTGTGTGTGTGTGTGTGCGTGTGCGTGTGCGTGTGCGTGTGCGTGTGCGCGTGCGCGTGCGCGTGCGCGTGCGCGTGCGTGCATGTGTGCATGTGTGCGTGTGTGTGTTAGCAAGTGCTTGTGAACATGTAGATGCTAGGACAAGCATGTGTGTCTGTATGTGTTTATGTGTGCGTTTCTAATCCCAGAGTGCCACTAGAAAGCCTCATCCATCCCCGCCGTGTCTGCAAAATATGAAGGACGAAGGGAGGGAGCGGCTTCCGAGGTGGAAAACTCCAACGTGGAATAGACTGGACTCTTTCTCTGCTTTCTTTTTGTCTTTGGCGATCATTCTTTTATATTTATTTGCCCAGCAGACGTCCCGTTCTCGGTCCAATCACACATTCTCCAATTTTACACATTAGTCTGGCCCTTTTCTTCCAGCTGCCTCCCTTTCATAGCCGAGTGGATGTGAACCCTGTAGTGTTGTCTGGGCTGCCCACGGCTCCATACAATGCACACCTATATTTCACTCGGCGGGAGCAATTCTCCTGCTTGTTCCTTGATGAATGCTGCAAAATGTTTTGTGGAGGAAGGATCATTTAGCTTAATTAATGTCCCTCTGCTGCACCGGCCCTAAAGACGCATAATTAAGGCTCCGAATTCAGAGCCGTCTTTAGTGGTTTAAGAATCAAAAGAGCGAGGACTTGAACCTTGGCTTCACGTCCAATCAGTGGCTCATTTAGTATTCCTGAAACAGGTGTAGGTTCTCAAAGACTTCGCAGGGAGCTAAAGACAGGCTTGAGTTAGAATAGGCAAATAAATCATAGAATCTGGCAAAGTGACTTTGTCAGTTAACTCCATACCCTTCAGTTAGATGTGTATTTATTCTAAAAACAAAACACGTTCTACTATTTTTGGAGGAAAGTTCTCTATTTTCTTAACTTCCCCTCCTTTTTTTAACGGCTTTTTGGTTTAAGCCATGGCTCCAGTGCTACTCAGCCTATGCACTGTGTGATGAAGTGATCTGGCTTTTTCTTCCCACTGCCGTTTCACCCCTGTGATTTAGAGGACTACACTCAGGTCTTCATTTTCACAAGGTCAGGTTTGATGAATAAGGCTTCTTCTGGCGCTGCTCTCTGGACGTCTGAGAGCGCATGTATGTGCGCGCTTCGCTTCTCTCTCTTTCGACTTACATCACTGAGGCATGATATACACCAGACAGCATCTGGCTCCAGTCCTAAATGAGATACAGTAAGTCGCCAGGGTAACAGATAAAATAATGCCTCGGTCTCTTCGGTAGGAGCGTGAAAGGAAGATACCAAATAGAGGCAGGAAACTTAATCCGCCTCATGTAGAGATTCTAACTTTAAATATGCAACCAGGATACAAATCCTGCACAAAAAAATGCAAGAAGAGGACTGAGAGAGATGAAAATGGGATGGACAGGCGTGCAGGTGGCCTTGCAAACAGGCTCATATTCAGCTATACACACAATTTCATGGCTTTTCTGTCTTAATATCTTGGTATACGAGGTTAATGCAATGCTGGTGGTCTGCACCGAGTTAGCGTGCTGAGTGTTCCATTAATCCTGCTTGGCTGCACGTTGCCCACTCCAGCACACACACGAGCGCACACACAAGCTGGACATCCAACAGAGATCTACAGCCAAGATAGAGGAGAGCTGTGGCAATTATACACCTAATAAATCAGTCATTCACTCATTTTTGTGTGTATGCTCTCACTGTGCACCCTCTCTCCTGCCCGGCCGCCGCTGACCTTTACACACACATTCGTGCACTCACAGACGCACATAATGCGCATGCAGGCTCACAAATGTATAGGCTTGTATAATCACGTTCATTCGGAGGTCACCTTGGCAGGAGTGTGTGCACATAAAACAAACACACACACTTATTTCATGGCTGACAGCTGGCTTATGAAGTGACTTAACTATGTCACCAAAGTTCTGACTCCTTCTTCTGTCTGGTTTGTCCCCAGCCAGAACCAGACTCCTCTGGATTCCACTGCTGGGTGGAACGATGGAGGGCCAGGTATCTGAGGGCTGGATCAGAGGAGTAAACATACTGCCTGGTTTCGCCGTCAGTCTCTCTCCTTTTGGAAACGTACAGTAGAATAGGGGTGCGGTCCTCCCTGTGTCCTACGCTAAGCCAGTTGGGTTGGGCTCAGTCGGGCAAAACAGGATGACTGTGTCAGATGTACTCGGGTTTCTCAGGTGGGAGACAAAGGTACATTTACATCTCAACACCTGTGACAGAATTACAGCTGACAGTTCCATCCTCGGGGCTTAGCCGCGCTTCCACCCAAATTCATATTCATGTCGGACAAACAGGGACTTTCTCCAGTAAATGTGAAAAGAAATATGTGAAAGAATGCAGAGCAAAGTTTTGACTGACAAGCAGGAGTTACCAGGTCAACTCAAATGAGCACAAAACTGGCCGTGTCTTGGTTCTGACGAAAGGTTTAGGATATAAGATATCGTATGTATCCGACAGATGCAAAGTTTGCTTGAAATGTTACCAAATATTTAAGACAGTGGAGAACTTTGTTTTTGGCACCAGATAGGTTCAATGCCAGTATTGTGCAATGGAGACAAATTAGTTTTTATATTTCATTAGACATTTTTACATTCTAGCTATTCATTCCTCAAGTGGATCTAATGTTAATGTTTGGTAAAACTGGTGCAGTTAGCATTTAGTTTTGTATTTGTTTCCAATTTTTTTGTCTCAGTCCTTGGCTACATCCTATATATAGTTTTCCAAGAATTGGTTTTCCAGCACATGAAAGTGGTTTAATAAATGCACACCCAGAAACAGTTTTCCAGCCCATTGTACATGGGCACTGAATGAGGAAGCTTAGGAATCACGTAGAAGGGAAACAAGGTAAACTGAAACCGTAATTAAGATGGAAAATGAAAATCTATTTTTTTTTTAAAACCTTGTTAACATGCTCATATGTTGGTTTTTGTATTACAGGAGACACGTCGTGAGTAAAATAAACAGTCAATGCCGTGATTGAACATTTCCACATGGATTTAAACTTCCAGGACTTTTGTATATAACCAACCTGAGGAATCAATCTGGTCTACTTGCAGGGTGGCACTTTCCATATTATTATTCTTCTTTTGAATCAGTTTCTGGGTTGGACATGTATGACTCACTCTAAAATTACAGCTCGCCACTATACAGTGTAGAGTATTTTAAGTGTTTGAGCAGAGTTGTAGGTGAGCTGGCATGCTTGCTCGACCATTGAAGCGGTGCAGAGTTACATCTAATACTAATTCAAAGCATGAAGGGATTATTTTCATGTAAAATACTTATTCAATAATTCTTTTATTATTCTGATTTCCAGCCTGTTTGACTGACAGACTATTCTCGTTTGATTTTAGACCCCATGGTGGCCCCTTCAGCTGGTATCTGGTCCCAAGTTTGGGAACCACAGCTCTAAGCTTAATGGCACCTGAGAGAGACAGGAGTCAGGTTTAGGAGTTTGGAGTCAGGGTTGGTTAGCCAGCAGACCACAGAGTCAGGACAGAGGTAATGTGAGATGCAGGCTGTAGAAGACCCGTGGAAACAGAGAGACGTCCGTTTATAGTCCAGCTATAGAGATTTAATCTGTGCTATTAAGCTGGCCAGCAGTGTCCCTCTCTTATGGGAATTTTCAAAGAGAACTATTACTATGATTTATTGTGGACAGCTCTCAAAGTGTCCACCTTCTCTGTCTGCATCTCCTGGATCTGTTCTTTTTCCTCTTTTTTTTTTTGTTTTGCTCTTCCTCACTTTGTCCTTTTGTACCTGTGCACCAAGCCAGACGTACGCATGAGTTAAGTAGTGGAACCACCATAATACAATACAGAAAGTGGTGTGTTTATACATGCAGTAAACTTATGAGTCTGTGTGTACAGACATGAGTCTCTGAGGTTAAGGTCAGATTCTCATCTAACCCAACCCTCCTTGTTTTTAACTTCAGTCCCCTTTTCATTCTCTCTCCACTGTCACAATCACCCCCCTCTTATTCAATCTGCTCACGCTTCCTTCTCACTTCATCTACTAAAACCGTTTTGGTCATGGTAAAGTTGGCAGTAGCACAATTGCTTGCCTCATTTCCCTGTGATGAAGGACCTGAACAGAAGTGCAGTTGAATATTGGCTGCATATCAAATAAGGGTTCTGCGTATCTGCTGCGGCACTGGTGTTGTAGTGCTGGTATTTCACTATTCTGCTCATTATTTCCATACATGACATCCATTTTTCCACTCATCACAGGTTGAATTATAATCTTCTTCTCTGCATCAGTGACTTATTTTTCGGGGAGAATTGTTTTCCTTTTACGTTATGTTATAAACTAATTTGTGATTTTTTTTTTTGCCATCTCTTCCTCATTTTCTCTTATGCTTTTTTATTCTCGCACTTGGAAGCAATCACAGGCAGCTTTCGAACACTCCCACATGTTCCGTCGCCCTGTGTTTAACTGCTCATGTATTGAATGGTGGGAAAAAGTGAATTATCAACAATGATCTCAGCACTGTAGCACCGTATTCTCCATCTGGCATACAGTTTAACACTAACCGCCTCCAGGGTGAGTCAGCTGTGAGGAAATTAGTCTAATCGCGGGTCTGAATTTGCAGCAACTTACTGCCGCAGTGACCTGGAGGAAAGAAGAAGAGATAGTAGGAGGCAGGAAAGAGAAGAGGGGTTTTGATCAGGTTTACGGATGGTAAAGAACCTGAGCCAGAGAGTGCGTATAAATTAATATTCTCCTGGTTTCTTTGGTCTTTGTTGCAGCCGTCATGTCAGTTTGTTTGTCTGTCCATCTCATCCTCTCAATCTTCTCTCCCCCAAAGGGATACATTTAGCAGATGAATGTAAATATCCACATGTGTGAGTCTGGTTTATCCATCTGTCTGATTGGGTTAAGGCCTGGGCCCAGGGCAGGGAGTGGGGTAAGAGCTGGGTCTGAGGCCCGCTACTCACGCAAGGTGGTGAGTTGGGACCTTAAGCCATCTGTCAGGCCTGTCTCTCTAACATAATATATGCAGAAGCAAAGCAAAGGTAACTCAAGACTTGAGACAAAACTCCTGTTGAATAACGTTGCAAAAAAATAAATCTCGAGGTTGATATATTTCTTGGATTGAAACATTGCACGGTAATTTATGTACTGATTAGGTTTCATGGCCATAATGCCTGTGTAAACTCATTTTGTGGAGAATGTCAGGCCTTGAGATCAATTGGGGAGTTTTTACTCTCTCAGGTTTGTGACTTGTTCAAGCATGATGAATGCTTGGCTGGTGAGTTGTTAACAGAGTAAAGAGTGTAGTGCAGATTTGACCAAGTAGGGCTTTTGTCACTTTAGATAAAGCATCTCACATGCTTTGAGGAGACGAACATGTGCTTGTGTTTCTGTGTCCCTGCTGGAAGTCGTCACAGGGTCGTGCAGGTTAAGAGGGTTCTTGCAAAAGTCCAGAGATCGGGAAATGTGGAATGTGGGATTGGACATGAGATGCAGAAGGTGTTGCATACTCTCACTTGTCCAGTCATTCATTACTTTTTGCCAAAAACCTGCAGGTTAAACAGGAATTCTGCAGCATGGCCATTGTGTTCGTCATTACACTGCTAGCCTTCAGCTAACTGCACACACATTTTTACTCTTGTACTACATCTATGTTACCATGTTCACAAGAAATGCCGTAATGGAAATGATGACTACAAAAAAGCACGATGCGAATTGTAATAAACAAATCGAACTCTAACCTCCTCAACTCTCTCTGCCCAAACCTCCTGCTGAGCAGAGGTCAGCTTCTTTTGCCACAAATACAGCCTATCATGTTACTCCTGTCATAAAATTCTACATGCATGCAGGCCCAGCTTCCACTCTCTCATGCCCCGCTGTCATTTAACACCCACAGTAACCTGAGGTCAGCTCTGCTTCTGCACGACTGGTTGCATTTCACGTTACCTGATGTATACAGACGTGGCGTTCACACAGAGCGCATATGAGCAGGCATGTTTGGGTTTGACTCCATTTAGTGTATATACATTCTAGTAAATCATGTGGAGACTGAGGTGAGTGGAGTGTTTGTAAGTGTGCGGGAGAGTGGAACAGGAGTGGTTTAAAGGTAATCTCTCATGTCAGCAGTAGTTGAATGAGAATCCAGTTTGAGTTATGTAATGGTTTATATGTAAACAAATTATATCAAATCTCCTTCGGTCTGTTTATGTGTGTTTCTCCTGTGAGGACAGATAACTTAACCAATGATTGCATTGCGACAGAGAGGAGTGTTATTGATGAGCTGGTAGAAAATGAAACACAGTTAATCCTCTTATCAGATAATCAATCGCTTGCCGAATTACAGATCAGGGTAACTGCTGAGAAACAGTTTCAGGCTGTCTCTCCTCTCTGTCTTTCTGTCGTCACATGAACACTGGTGTAGAGTGACTGGTAGTACATAATGCTGACTGGCTCTCCAGCGTTTCCCCCCTCCCCTTCCTCCTCCAACACACACGCATACAACAATCCCTCCTTTATCCCATAAGGTTGTGTTTCACTGTGTCGCTTCAATATTTTATGCCCCTTGTAGCGCCGGTGCTAAAACATTTATAGGCCTATTGATCATGTGGCGGTATGAAGGGGCTGTTGAGAAGACCACCCTCCCAAAACCAGACAGGAGGCATCAAAGCGCTGGCCCTGGATGTTTATACTACATCTCCACTTGCTGTAGGATCCGTCTGTGCCATTCAGAGTTCACGTACATCACAGGGTGCATAAGTGGAGCCCTAACCTTGGCAAGTCAACTACCAGGATTATTCCCCATCTCTCCAAACTTAACCACTCTGGAAATCATTACCCGGAATTGCCCTTCCTTCAAAAGACTTTACTCACTCCTAACCGCTGACGACAAGAAAACCCGTTCAGTTCTTGTGTTGCCAGAGCTGACAGGAGGAAGTTTACTTAAGATGTTTTCTGTCAAGAAAGTTAATCATCCTTGTTGTGCCCTGAGAGATTGATGGCACAGAAACGGAGCACACAAAGTCTTTACCTGGACGGGAGTGTTTGTTCCAAAATCCCGAATCATCTGATGAAATCAAAGATGTGTGTCACACTTCTGTTGTGTGTCTCACTCTTTCCCTTGTAAACCACCCCATGCTGATAGAGGAGGCTCTTTGATTTGAAAGTTTCAAAGCTGAGGAGGATCAGTCCTCAAGCAGCCTTGTAGTGTTCCTTTGAATAAATAACTGAGGAGCCCAGTAATATTACATGCAGTGATGAGCTGTTGTATATTATTCTTTGCCTTATCAACGGAGAAATCTCATTATTTTTGCGATGGGGATGTGGAACTCATACAGAGCGAGGGATGCAAGCAAACGTCAGGTTTAGTTTGTATTATCTACTGCCTCCTCTTTTTCTTAGGATAACACCAAGAGAGATAAAATGGAATAAAAAGCAGCTGCATTGATCAGGATGGAAAGACTTATTCATGCACTGGGAAGAGGGTGCACATTTGCTGCTAAAAATACTGAAATTATATGTTTTGATGTAGTGCAAGATTCAGAGTTTAAATTGTGTCAGCTGTAATCCCTTTAAACATCATCAAAACCTAATTTTTTAACCACATGAAATTATGACACTAACTACAAACAAGATGCACATTGAAACATACATGCAAACACTCACGCTGACATGTATTAACCCGCTGGTCTCCTTCTGAACACATACTTGCTGTTTGATTAAGCCTGTATGAGTAATCCAGATGTGTCCTCCTGTGAGTCTGCTCCCATAATGAACCAATGAAAGGTCCATTTCATCTCAGCCTCTGTCTGCAAAGCTTTTCTTCTTTATTATTTTACAGGGCTTTGGTCATGGCTGGTCGGGATTGGTTTTCATACTTAATCCCTGACGCCTCGTACAGTCTGGCTGTCACTGTTGGGCACTCGGTTATATACGTGCGCACACGGTTTGTGTCATGCTGTGCTAGCATGCAGAAATCCCATTTAGCCATCATGTTCTGATTGACAAGTATCCTTTTGTCCTTCACCATAATGAGGTTTGCAAGCCGAATAGAAACGGCAGGTCTGTTAGAGCAAAGGAGAAAGACACACAAGGCGAACATACTCAACGCAGCTCAACATCGGCTTGCTTGAAGTCATTTGAAAGCTCTACGCTCTGCATGCCAGTTCTATTTTCTACGTGTCTGTTTCTCTGTCTGTGTGAAAGAATTTGGGATGTTGATGAGGACTTTAAGCATAGCTCAGATGTGCAAATCAATTCTGTGCTACGTAGAGACATGGACGTTGAAAAAAAAACCTGTCACCAATCGTTTTATGTGTGTAACAGGAGGGATGAGGGGAGGAGGGCTGTGCTGAAATCAGAGTAGAGGGATGCGCATGTTTCTCCTGGGGCAACGCTGTAAAAAGGTTTAATTGAATCTGTGGAAGAGAGTTGTGAAATGCATGTCAGCAAACCGCAATTGTTGAGTCAGACCAAAATAACTGCCGGGGTTATCAGGTTAAATCTGGGTTTTTTTTTAAAAAGCAAACAATGCCCTGCGTGTCTGTCTACTTCTGAGAATTATCCAGTTTGGCAACAGACTTACCCTTTTAAGAAGGTCTAAAAGCATCCCCTGATGTCCATGTAATGTTCACAGCAACAGCTAATTTCACGGTCAGTGTTTAAAAATTACCTAGACAAAGATAATTAAGAATCAACAAATAGTTTTGTAATGCTTCTTTTGTGGGTTTTAGCTCAGCCAGAAATCACAGTTTTCACAAGGAGACTTGAACTTGAGACTTGGTTTGTTGCACATAAGATCATCTTATTGTATCTGTCATATAGTTAATAATTTGTCTGCATGATGAATGTCAATTAAGCATGTGAACTCCAAGCAGTTTCTGAGTGTTTCTTGTTGCCGTTACATTTTTACTCACTGTGGGCTCATTTTTCACTACAATATAAAGTCCTGCACCTCTGTGGAAACAGCACAAGCATTGCAGAAGTAGATAGAACTCAAAAATATTTTTTGTGCAGCATAACAATGTTCTATTGCCATAAATCAGACAAAGAAACAAAAGTTGAAAAAAAATGGAATCAACATGCACAGCGTTTTTCCAAGCACCCACATGTGCTACCAATACTGGAAAGAAATACGACTCTACACACTGTCGATGTTTTACCACTTAGATTTTTTATTTGTTTCCATGCGTGTCTCCTGTCTATTCTGTGTAAACACAGCCTGCAGTTCAGCCCAATCCAACCGCAGTGTCCCTGAATTTTTGTCACATCAGTGTTGGCTTCAGTTGAGTCACTAATTTTGTTACAGTTGCAGTGAGGAGCACAGATTTTTCTTGTTTTAGTGTAAACCATCTTTTTTTTCAATTTTTAAAATGACACCGGTAGAATGAAGTGATTTTAATGAAATACCGTGCAGGACCACGATATTCTCGTGGAATGAAAGACCACAGAAGACCACTTCAAGGACTTTGTAGATATCTGCTCAAATCAAAATATGCTGTTCAAATTCCTGGGAAAATTTTCGAGGAAACACTGTTAATGTGCTTAGCATTATCTTCTGAATGAGCATGTGAGAGTATGCATGTGTTCTTTTTCATGTGGCGTCTCCACGTGCTTTCTTGTGAGATCTCTGCATAGACGTCCAGTTCTTGACCATATCGTCCGGAGCAGGGCTTCCGTTTTTGGTCCTAACAATAGTGGCAGCTTCCTGGTTTATCGCATCATTTCCTGTCTCAGTTCTAATACAGTCTCACACCACAGTGTCCGGTCCAAGAGACTGGAAATCCACTCCTAACGCACCCTGTAATCAAGGGCAGGGTAAAAAGTTGAAGAATCATTCAAAGCTAATTTGATTTTATAAATGAAATTTGTGACTTTACACACCATAAAACATTTGTTCACTTTACCTGAATGAACAGAAGGAAAACATGAATTCATGTCCTTGTTCTTTTTCTTGTTGTATTCAGAGCTAGGACCATATCAGGTCATCTGCATGGTGGTAGCTTGCCTTAAAATTCAAATTTTACACCTATTCTGCAACAATTTGTCCTATTTATCACATGTAAATGGAATGCAGCAAGGTCAAACTGCTGTAAATCAGTTATTTAGGTCAGCCATTTATGCTAACCAGATAGATAGGAAGCTTTCCTTTTAAAAGCCTATTATTTGTATGGCAGGTACCGTGATGTTATATTTGATATGTCACTTATTCAGGTGTCATTTAATTGCATTAAAGTAAAAGAATAAAATGTCAATATTAACATCACTTATCAAGCCTACTTGCACCTGCAAACTATAAAATCGGTGGTGATCACTATATATGCCTCAATACCTAAACTTCACATCACAGCTGAGGTACAGTAAAGTGGCTCTTCTATGACACACATTGTGCTTGCTTTTGATCCATATGTCTGCATGTATGTCTCTGTGTTTGTGTGGGCCGGTGGTCTAGTTTGTCTGCAGTTTTACTTCAAAGCCCATGTAAGGCAAGTATTCAAGAAAATGCGACAATGATAAAACTGTGCTGCTGTGCTTAGCTGTGTTTCATCATTCCTGAATTAAGTCACACCAGTCGGGATGAATCCCTCCGTAGGTTTCGACTGGAGAGTCAGCTGATACACCTGGCTCAGAGCCTTGTTTACAGCAGCTGCAGACTGTGATGAAGGCTGCGAAGACGGTGCCGCGGGACACAATGCAGGCGGGTCAGAATAGGACTGCCCTGAGTAACACGCCGCTGACAAGTTAATCTAGTCCTTCTCCTCATCCAACACTCAGTCCCATGCCAAGGCTATGGAGCGAACTGAACCCAAGAGTAATGACAAAGACTTTCATGTTAAAATGGAAAGGCTTGTTCCTGTGCCAAGTGTTCTTTTTTGTCGTACATTTCATCTAGCCGGGGGAACCTATCGAATGGAAACATTCTTGTAGTGCCATGCAGCAATGATGCACTGATTGAGTGCAATCCTCCTGGCGTGTTTTAGCACCCATCATATGCAATCATGCAGTCTGGCTTAAGGTAAATGTGGAGTTAATGCACTTTATTTAGAACGTTTGGCTTGACCTTGAATGGGCTCATCAGAATTAAGTGAAAGACCTGATACCAGAATGGTTCATACCATAGTACAAAAAAATAAATATGAATTAAATTATATTTGATTTAGCTGTTTCTGTAGTTAGGACAGTTTAGCAAGAAAATACCTTAAGGCTCATTTGACATTTTCAGATTTATAACACTAGGCCTGGATTTAAAGGCACAATTTAGCCAAAACTAGGATTTACTTTCTGTGCTTGCAATGATTGCAGACAGAGAAGTTAATATCTGCAGCAGCTGTGTGCCAAAGAGCAAATCAGTGCATCAAATTTTGAATTAAAGACGTCATGTAGTGACACTTTGTGTCCACTGATACTGAAATAGTGACTCACAGTGTGCTCATGGAGTCTGTTTCAGAGAAAATGCTTTTTGCTTTAAGCTGCTGCAAATTCTGCTCATATTCTAGTCAAAGAGCTGTCAGATCGTCCATTATTCACAATACTATTCATATATTTGTGAGAACGGGTATCGTATATTTCAAATGCTACATATCTCATCTTTTAATAGAACTTTAAGTGCATTTTTTGTGCGTTTTTGTTGAGCGCAGGAGTTCCAGGGGGACAAAAGACAACTCTTCTGTGTCAACATTTTTTGTATGTGCTTCGTTATAAGATAGTCAGAGACAGTGATGATGATGATGATGAGTAACTTTTAGCGAGCTAATCAGCTGCAGCCACTCAGCCTTTCTTCATTCTTTGTTTTCTGAACCTGACACTGCTCAGTCTGCTGTTCCGGTGAAACAGTTTCTAATGATGGAGCCAGTTTGACGGAAAGCGCATTGCAGCTGGTGTTCTGCTGTTGTAAGCCTAAATATGACTTCTCATTCTGCATTATGCCAGGAGAAAGATCAGATTTTGCTTTATTGTTTTGCACAGAAATTGCTCAGATGTAGTTTTGCAGATGGCCATTTTAGAACTCTGCTTATGCGTTATGTTTGCTCCTACTGTACTTACTGTAGCCTAAATCCGTTTGTATCGTTTGTTCAGTTGTTCGCCGGTCTGTGTGCATGTGCCGTAGTCGCAGCCTGTGCAACTCCGTGCCAGTATGTGCCACACTGAGTGCCGGAGATTAGCGAGAGCATCAAAGCAGCCAAATCAGTGAAGCGGTGTTCGAGCAATGCCTGAGTTTACTGGCCCCTAGCCTTCTGTCATCGGCCACACCTTGTGGAGAACAAAGGAGCGGAGGCTGGCACTGACTGGAGTATGGGGAGAGTGAGGAGGAGGAGAAGGCAAGTGGGAAGCAAAAGACAAAAGAGGAAAAACAAAGATTAAAAACATTGGGGGATAGAGAGACCTGGCAGGGATAGGACTGAGAAAAGGAATGAGAGTTTTAATGGGTTTTTCCTGCTTAAAAGGGGTATTTTGGCAGTTTGTTTGACCATTAGGGCCGGATGATGTCACATGCAAATATTCATATTAGTGTTGGCATCAGCTGCACCATATTCGGTTTTGTGCTTCATTAAGCCGAATCTGACACATTTCACAGCCTTGTTAATGTTAAATAGATCGAAGCATAACACCAATGTCAAAATGAAAATGAAATACGAGGCTCGAATAATTTCTTTCAGTCTTTAGCCCCGGGCTATTAACAGCTGTAGTAACTGTAATGCTACTGTAGAAATATGTGAAGTGAAGAAGACATCAAATAAAACTGAAATATGTGGAAAATACCAAACATTTCCGTCTGTTCCTTGCTAACATTCACTATTTACAGTGTGTGTGTGGTTCCTGTGTGTTGTGTCTTTTCTCTTTTGGGAACAGCAGAAGTTGGAGTCAATTTTAACCTGTGGTCCATTTACAAACCACATCACAATCCCGTTTCCGCTTTCAGAGCTTGTTGCATTTCAGAAATATGACAAGTTTAAATGTTTATTAAAGTTCAAAAAATAACAAAAGTGATCTTTTGTGTGCATCTGCTAGACGATGACACTGAAGGTGATGATGTTATCTGTCAGATTTTCTTACAGCTCGCCTTACTTTTTTGGCAGCGCGGTGTCACCACTGCCGAATGAATGTACAGCAGAGGAAATGCAGCGCACCCTTGAAATAAAATAAAAATCAACCAGAAATATTTTTGGGTTCTCTAGCTTGGTCAAAACCAAAATGAGAGTGGACTGCAGCAAAAAACATCCAGAAATGAATGCGACACACCCTGTGTGTATAATGATGGACAGTAAACTGTGACTAAAACCGAAAGAAATTGAAAAAAAAAATGCACTTTAAAAAATGTACATACCTAATGCAGATGCATGTATGAAGGTGGAGTTGGGCAGAAGGAGTAAAATTCCAGAGCAGATATGTATTGCAATCAAATTACATTTAAAAAGATTAATAAAAAGGGGGGAAAGGAAAGCAAATCATTGTAGTTAAACAAGCAATTACCCCAAGCTTTTCTGGGCTTTACTTTCAGCAAAGAATATTGCACACGTTGCCTTTAAAGCTCAGACGTTGGGACAAATAGTCAATAAAACCGAGTCAGGAGACGGCAGTGGTGGAGACAGAGAGAGGCCATGAAGATGAGATTGAGGTGACAAGGATCGAAAAGAGGACCCGAAGAGGAGGGGAAGATGCGATAAGAAGAAAATGGAGGTGTTTAATGGAAGCAGGTTTAAAGGGAAATACCCTGTCAGTGCAGCCAACAAGGGGGGAACCTGGGAGAAGTTTTGTTTGGCCCCCACACACAAGGCACCATTGTGCATCTATAGCTGCTTGCTAACTGGGTTTGACAGGCCTGTTTTTACTGGGCCCTTGGGGAGCAATGTGTTTGAGACAGAAATTTGCAGGGGCACGTTGTTTCTACAACGTTCAAATGGCTGCTGATGTTTCCGTCACTGAAATCGGTCCCTTTCATGCTTCACTCATACTGTAAGAGACAGTGTTTTGTCACACAGAGACGTCTGCATGCTGGAGGTTGAATATCCCGTCCACGATGATGTTGCCATTTGACATTACACAGATGCTAAATCACTGTCTGTCACTATATGTCTGCACATATACCATAATGCATGTTTGACTACGCACATGAGTTAGTGCTTCCTTGTGAGTGTATATGTGAGTAAAGGTATTGTAGTGAATCCACAGGGGGCTAGCAGTGTGCAGAGTCAACACTGTGTAATGAAAGAGAAATCCAATAAGAGTTAAAGACATCTGGGATCTCCTTTTCCCTCCCTTTAGCTTCGTGCACCTCTATTCTTACATCCCTTTATCTCTTCTCCATTTCCTCTACTGCTGTATCTTATCCCACTCCCACCATAGCCTCTGTTTCTTCTGCAGTTGTATCGGTTGTCCCTCTGTCATTCCCCCTTTGTAAGTGCTGAGCTGAGCTAAATGTGACCCCGGCGAGGGTGAGCTTTGCTGGCTAAGGTACGATACTGCCATCTGAGCTGCGGTGGGGAGATTTAAGGGTGAGAAAAATATCATCATGTGGATGCCTTTTGGAGGTCAAGTAAATGCGTTAAAGGGTAAGCAAACAGAGAGGCGGCATGGGCAGAAGCTGTTTCTGTCAGCTGTATAGTAAAGCAGGGGTTGGGCGGTTGGGGATGCAAATCTGTCGTAGCAGGTGCATATTGGAAGAAATGGTGGATGCTGTGTGTTAAGAGGTGCATTTAAGGGGGGAAAGTAGCCTATGTAAAACTATTTTCACTTTTCAGGTGAGTGAATGACTGCAGGTCATTGGAAAATAAGATTTGAGTTGTGATTTAACGAGGCTCCTTTCACCTCTTTTAAAAGCTATATCTTCAGATCTCCACCTTTCATTTATCTCACAGTCTGCCCCCGTTCTCCTCCCACTTCTAAAATCCAAATCTACTCTAAACGTGGCTTTGATCTGGGTAATAATCTGCGCCCCCTCTCATCCCACTCCCAGGCAGCCTTGGTGTGACCAGCCATGTGAGAGCTGGGACCCCATCATTTCCCATTACTGTGTGGCTTAGTGCGTCTTAGTCAGCGCCTCCTACTTCGAACCCCTTTGGCTTACTGTGTTGGAGGTCTGTTTACCCCGTGACTTCCAGCTAATCTCCCCTCTAACTCTCGACTAAACCTCTCAGCCTTCATCGCCTGTCCTCCCCTCCTTTATGGGCGAACAAGATGCCGGAATACATCTAAAGACATCTAAGGAATAGCAAAAATAGTCTTCCCCATTTCCTATGCATATTTCCAACACAACAAAAAAATTCTGTTATCATCTTTATTAGACAAAGTGTTCTCTTCCCTTTCTTTTGACTTTCTCTGTCCCCTCTGCTTTGTCTTTCTTAACTCCCTGTTTCATATCATCAAAACACCACATTAGTTCAGCTCCCTCCCCTGCTATGCACCTTTCCTCACGCACACTTATTCTAACACTTTCCACTCCTCGCAACACATACTGTACCCGACACTTTCTCTGCACGTCATCACCTCATCTCTCAGTGTCGTACACATTAGTGTAATCTCTCTCTCTCATCCCTTTAACTCCTGACTTCTGTTTACACCTCCTTCTCTCTCCCTGTCTTGGACCGCAGTGATGGGTGCATTATGATTTGCACAGTGGAGTGCAGCTGATCCCGTCCAACATTTTCTTGCTGGACCCCGTTACAAATGTTGGCATGTAGCATCATCTCCTACTGCTCCCTTGCAGAGACGCTCTATCCAACTGTTACCACATTTCTTCAGTTCTTTTGGAGTGTGAAGAAACCATTTTCTGTCTCCTGTGAGAGCCAATTTGCTGAAACTTTCTGCACGAGAGATGAGGGTAAAACTTTCTGCACGAGAGATGAGGTAATCAGTTTAGTGCTCATTTTTTCTTCGCTTTTTTTTTTTTTTTTTTGGAAAAATGACGTCAGAGACGCTTTAGAATTGATTCAGCCCGGCAGAGATACAAATAGCTGAAAGATGGAATGATGAAGATATAAAAGGCCCTTCAGTTAATCAGTCACTGGAGTCTCATTATTTCTTTGTTTGAAGCCTAAATCTCTCTATATGGAGACTATTCAGCTTTAAATTAATCTTCACTCCAGCTTATCTCTGCCTCTGTTTAAGCAATTAAGATTTTCAGTTTCCCAACATTCAGATAAAGCAACTGTCTAAGCATTTAGAAATCTTTTGAATACCTGTGGCTTTTAAAAGCTTTTTATTGGAGACAAAGGAGAAATCTGTGGCTGAGGCTCTGGCTGCCCAGTTCATGTCTGCAGTATTTGTGTTTAAAGCTGCTGCATTGCTGTGCAGTGCTTCAAGTTGGTCTTTGTGTTGAGAAAGTCATTTCCCAGTGTGCTGGCTGATGGAGTGCGGACGTGCAGCTGATTTAAGTCTCCTTTCCACACGTCTGTAGGTGTGCACTGCTAACCCCCTTTACCCTATGCTCTTTTTTTTCCACTCACATTCTCCCTCTTTCACCTTTCCTTTATCCCTGCCTGATTCACTCCCTGCAGGAGTTGGCTGTATCTCTGACCCCAGGGCTGCATCATGCACAGCCAACCTGTTTTTCTTGGAGATTCCAGTTGGCTGAGTTTGCCCGTGGAGGATGGGATGATAATGGTGGGGAAGAGTGTGCACATGTGTGCTTGTATACCTCTGTTCATATGCATGTGTCTCTAATAGATGCTCTACATTACTGACAACCTGGTTTACCAAGTGTGTTTTGGGTTTTGTGATGCCTCTGGTGTTTGCTTTAATCTGCTAAATTCCCTGCTGTTTGGCTGCGACACCGATTGTCTTCTGTTAGTGCTGAAATCGGAGGGACAGAGAAACAAATGAGAGAAAGTTGCCGACCCAGAGGAACAATTAACTTTAATCCTCTCTCTTGAGAAACTGATGATAGTAGATGAAAAGCATGAGGACCGAGTAAAGGGAAAAACAACAGAGGAAGATAAAGATGATTTAAGCTGCTAAAGGACTTTTAGACAGAACAGTTTATCCCGAGAATAACTTGGCAGCGTCTTCTAAGCATGGTCAAAATTCTGGGGATCCGGCTTTGGTCCTGCACGAACTATGATTTAACAGGTGCTTTAGGAATCAGGAGTGTGTTTCTCACCACTTCCTCATATTCACCTCACATGTGCAGAGTCAGGAAATTAATTTAACGAGGATAAGCTAGTTTTTCACCCCCTCAGGCTGTGTATGAATATGTAATCGCGGCGTCTAATATCCTCCTTTCGTCCATACATACTGTATGGAGGCTTCTTGTGTCTCTGATGGTCAATTACACAAAACTTAGTTATACTGTGTGTGCGTGCATGGGTGTGTGTGTGTGAGTGTGTGCAGACAAGGATTCGGCTCCTGAACCTTCAGCAGAATGAAGTTAATCAATAGAATTCATTAAGATGTAATAGCTTTGACTCAAGCACCCATTCAGCAGTTTGTGTGTCAGTAAGGGTGTATCATGTGCGTCTCTGAGTGTGCAGGGTAGTGAGGATTGTATGTTCCAATAGTGTCTATCAGTTTTTAAATCGCCAAACACACACCACCTGTATTAGTTGGAGTTCGTGACCTTCCAGGTCATGCATGAGTCCCAAGCAGTTTAACCTTCTCAACATTTGATTTGCTAACTGTGTTTAGTTTCATCTTGCCGTCGACCCCTAGATGCTAATGAGCTTTAACACAGACAGAAGAATCTCTATAAGATTCTTTCACCAGTCACCTATGGGTGACTCTAGCTGTGGTTCAGGCCCAGGTCAATGAGACGCTAATCCAGTTATCATAGCAGCCTGTTCCCCCTAACTGCACAATCAACTTAGCTCTATTGTCCGTCTGAGGTCCGCTATTAGCAGCCATTGAGTTTTGCTGCTTGTTTTTTCGTCCTGATGACACACATGACTGCAGAAACTACACAAGGTCAAAGCCAAGTGCAGCAAAAGAACAAATCAGATAAGCCTGAATGTACAGGAGTTTTGGTTTTACAATTTAACTGTTAGCTGGTGAGCACATTCTTACATAGAAGACATGGCTTCTATAAATATCACCTGATTAGGAACAGATGTCTGCATTAATTCACAACACAAACATCTGTAGGGAAGCAACAACAAAGTGGGGTTTTCTGTTTGAAGGCTGAGGAGCAGTAATGAGTTCACGTTGAGCTATAGGTATAAAGCCCCTGTGGCCTGAACAAAAACTGAGTTAGCCAAAAATGTCTTTTGAGCCAAGGACACTTTCAAAAGACACCCATGTTTTTCCTGTGCAGTTAAACATTTGACTAATATTGTCAGCTACAGCACACCTGGTTGTATCCTACAGCATTTCCCCAAAGCTTGATTGCACTTTGCTTGTGGTTTCCAAAATCGCCTTTATGAGAGCTGAGAACATTGGTTTTATTGTAGTACTGTGTGGCAACTTGCTGTTTTTCATTTTATCCAGTCAGATGTTTTGTAAGAGTTTTATAAATAGCTGTCAAAGCTTTTCATATAATAAAAAGTATTCATGCCTTCATTTTAATGTGGACATGAACATAATGCATATGTGTGCTAAATGCCGATCAATTTAATTGGCTTATTTAATACTCTGAACCCCCCAGTGTGTTGGCGGGTTCGAAAGGAAGGTTAGTATTTGAAAAATGGCCCAAATTACGCAATTTATCAAAGGCAGAAACTGTAAAAACAATAAGAAACATTGAGCGTTCAACTTTCCAGTGGTCCCTGAACTAATCATCTGTGACACGCCGTTCCATCAGAAAACCAAATCTAAGCTTAAAGTCCGGATATTTAATCAAAATCACATTGTTGTACATGCCGCATTTAAAAAATGTGTCCAAAATGAAGTAATTCCGAACTACATTTTTAAAAAATCGAAAAAATTATATGCTTCTCAGTGCAACTGTGAAGCCGTTACTGACACAACTGTGACCGACCATCACATGAAAAAAAATTGAGGAACTTTTCAGCTAAACTGTAGGCTGCTTTGCACAAACTATGGAGGAGACAAGTATGGAAACAAATATCAGTAGTAGAATATCTACATCTATCTCTTTCCATATCTATATGTAGAGTTACCATTGTTTTTTTCCAGTATTGGTAACAGCTGTGGCAATTGGAAAAAATGTGGTACATGTTGATTCATGTTTTTGTTTTTGGTTGTAAAATAAATAATGAGAAAAATGCAACTTTTTATGATTTATGGCTGCCCAGAAGATATTTTTGAGTACTTCTGATCATGTTTGTGCTGTTTCCATGAGGCGCAGAACTTGATTATTGTGGTGGAAAAAATATTCCATGCGAGAAAACACCCAGAAACTGTTTGGAAATCAGAGGATTAAACATCATCTGGGTGTAAATATGCATTTTTTTTCTTTTCATTTTCAGGGCCCCTCAATTTCCCTGACAGTCACTGTATTTGGGTTCAAATCAGCCTGTCATTGCATGTGATACCTATTCTGCATGCGTTTGTGTGTATATGTATGTAGAGATTAAACAAGAGCAAAGAAAGAGTGAGCTGTTACATACAGGTGTGTGAGTGGATGTCCTCTGTCCTGGTCTGGGTTTCACCTTTGTTTGAAAGAGTTACTTTTCTGATGCTACATACAGTGTAGCTTCTTACCAGAGATATCACTCTACATCGATGCACACACACTTTTGCAAACCCACACTGTTAAATTTTCTGCTTTAATGTTTGAAGTGTGCAGGTTTGGGTCAAAACTGTGCACAAATATACACACACACACACACACACACACACCCACATGAAGCCTGTGGTTCTGTGTGTCTCTGTGGTCAACAACTATCAGAGTAACTCAACACCAGATGTAAGCTCAAAGCTCAGAGGGTGCTCCTGCTATCTTTTACTATTATCACCTCCCCGAGGTGGAGGTCGCTAACTGCCTGACCCCTGGAAGAACAAGGCAAAGAGGGAGCGACGTGGAGAAACTGCAGATGTAGACGAGGGATTCGGGGAAAGAAAACACACAGCTGGTTGTGTCTGTTTTGTGTGCTGATCTGCCATTCTTTCAAAAGAACAATAAAAACAGAACAGAAAAGTGAGATTGATCCTGATGTCACACAGGATTTTGATCACATTTTGATCTTTTTACAAGGATAACAGGTGTTTCTCTCCCGTGTTTTGTCAGTGACTCATTCATGTCCCGTCATGCGCGACCTGTGACACACACATGCACAGATGCACACACACAAACACAAACCCAATCTGGTCTCTTGGGGTCAAAGAAAGGGAGGTGCAGCTGGAAGTTTTGCTCACCTTTGACCCCTCAGACTCACGCTGATTTGATCATACACAGACACACATGCCACACACATCTGCACACACACAGCTTGTAATGATCCCTGAAACTAATATTGTCAAATGACTTTTGGGTCTTTGTATGACCATTTCTGAAGGGCAAACAAAGGTAGTTTAGTCTGTCCCCAATAAAGCCCAGCTTGCTTATGATGATAAACACACTCGGCCTTCTTAGTGCGAGCCTCCCACATGGCTCCGTGTTGGTTTACAGATTGAGAAATAAAATGACACAGAAACATAAATGTTTACATGAAGAAAATCGGGCTTCAGCTAGAATGCAGGCCTGTTGCTCCACAGAGGGGGAATTGGTTTCAATCAGATTTACTTTATAGACCCGTGATTTAGTTTGAATTGGAAACATGTCAGTATAGAATCCTTTAACTCAAGTTTGGCTAGATTTATTGTATTCTTAGCCCTTGGGCAGAGATAGTAATAGATAAATAACGTAATAAGTCTTTCAGTTAAAGGCTTCCATCTGGCAACACATGACAATGCCCCTAACTGAAAGCAGGGCTGTGGGCGTAAGATACAAGGAATCATTGTGGCAGTGACAAATGATTTTTGGAGTTTACCTCCGTGTTTGTATGAGGACAGACATTTTTATCTGCCTCGTTTTAGAAGTAGTGGAGAAACTTTTGTGGCTCTACAATGAGTCATATGTGGCTTCTCGTGTTCAAACAAGTGTGCACGAGACAATGCTTTGTCTAGTGGCAGCAGCCAACTGATACATCCCAAAAACTTCCCAAGTGCTTATACCAGGCAGTGAAATTTTCTAATTAAATAAGCCTAAGAGCCGATCAATATATATGAAAATCACAATATTATCATTTTAGAACTTTGACATGTTGTATATCAAAATCATGTACCATTGACTGCACCACAAAAACTCTTCCACTCATGTTTCCCGTCAGATTACACTTTTTAAATATGTGAAACAAAACTTTCAGCAACTCATTTTGAGTATCATTAGTGTTGTCAGCAAGATTCTGTAAAAATAAAACACAATATGGTATTCCAACAATTATAATACTAAAAGTTGAGACATTAATGCACAACCCTACAAATGATGACAGTAGTGTTCTACCGTAAATAAAAATGTGCATTATTTGGTCTTAATTAGCTTACCTTCATTGTCCTTAGTGTTGCAGCACACTGTTGACATGGTGACTGATGAGGTCATGATGAAACTGTCCCATGGCCTCAGGGATCACGTCCAGGAAGCATGACTAAATAGGCGGAGGGCTGCAGAGGCTTAGAGACACTATTTTGGTTTAGTGAAGCGAAGCTGCACAATCAAGAGGGATCAGCCAGAACCTTTGTGCGGCATGTGTAGAAACTATTGTGTGTATCTATTTGTGAATCAACTTTGAACTGTGTTATCGAGCGAATTGAACTTGTTTTATGGCACTTATCCAGGTTGTTTTCTCCTGACTAGATCCTTGCTTGTGTTGTATCTGCTCTCAGATGTACGTTGCTTTGGATAAAAGCGTTTGCTAAAGGAAATTGTAGCATTGTTGAATTGTAGAGCGGGAGTTTTCCCATCTGACCTGTATTCAGAGAGTTTGTCTAAACATCTTAGACTGAGAAAATGATTGTGGTAATAATATTTATTTTAAGATGGTAGAAAACATGAGCCTTATCAGGAATAACTGACCAACAGAATGTAAACTTGAAGATAACAGAAGGTCTGGGCAGGACGTGCCTGATTTACTACCAGCTCGAAGTTTAAAGCTAACATTTCACTTGGAGAAGTACTGCTGATGACAGAATATTATTTAGAATATTTTAGATCTCTGGAGGAAGTTGACATTGACTTTCCCTACTCTCTCAGCAGCTGTCCTCAAGACAAATTGTTCAAATCACACCTATTGATCTCCTCTTTTCTGTGTCTCACAGATGGACTAATCAATACCCATAATCAGGACTGCTCACTGTGTCTGCCCGCAACACACACATATACACATATGCATGGATCGGATGTCATAACACAACATTTCCCAATTTGCAAAACCCACAAACTGAAAAAAATGACCAACATAATATGTGATGGAGTTTATTCTTTCGCTTCTCAATAAACAATCTTCTCACGTCTCATCCTCTTATTCTCTCCATTTCTAGGGGAGTTGTGGTGAGGAAATAGTGGAAAAAGATATCAGGAGCCAACATAGTGGAGGGCCTGGAATTAAAACATTGTTTTAGTTTGTAATTTTACATGAACCCTCTGAACCCCTGGGCATCTTCTTACATTTTCACCCACTGTGGGCTAATTTTTCACTGCAATGTAAAATCCTATACCTGTCAGGAACCAGCATGACCATGGCAAAGTTCTCAAAATGCCTTCTGTCCAGTATGTCACAATCATAATGCCAGAAGTCTTTTTTTTTTTTTAAAGAAGAAAAAAGTTGAATTTCTTTGATAACCTTTTTTTTTTCAAAAAATCTAAATAGTTCAACATATGCAACAATTTTTCAAGAGCCCACAATTGTAAGCAGTACTGGAAAAATGGTGACTCTGCATACTGTAAACATTTTACTGCTTGGATTTTGAATTTGTTTCTATATGTGTCCCCTATCTGCTCCATATAAACACTGCCTGCAGCAAATCCCAGTTCAGCCTTCACTATTGAGACAAGGAGTGCTGAGTTTTTTTTTTTGTTTTTTAGAAAACACAATGGTTTATTTTCTTATCATTTAAAAAAAGAAAGACATGTAGAATAAAGAGATTTCGATAAAATATCACACTTCCAAGCTTACATTTTGTTTCTTAACTGAATATCATGTCACGGATGAGTAGTTCAGGGACTGCCTGAAAGTTCAAAATCCTGTTATTCTCTCGGTTTTTACACTTTCTGGGTCTGATAAATAGTGTAATTTTGGTGATTTTGTAACAACAACATGCCTTTCAAGCCCGTTGACAGATTAATTGCATCATAAAATTGACACTTGACATGACAATAGAAACAGTCAAAGGCTAAGTGGTGCAAACTGTGACTACTTTTGTGCAGGGCCCAGATTTTTATGTTACCCCATTGCAGTCCCTTCCTTTCCTTCATTGCAGACATGCTTTGAATGTAAAATACAAATTACAAACAATAACCAGCAACAAGATGCTAACCCTCAAATTCCAAGCAGCCGCTTCATATAGTCTTTAACAGTGGTCTGAGAGTCCTACAAACTCGTCAGAGAGAAAATAGAATCCTGTGGTGTGCCAGTTGAGGAAAAACAAAACAGATTCCACAATCTCTCTGTCTCGTTGTCATGTTTTTATTGCATAAACCGCTGAAATGCCCAAAATTTATATATACACACACGTCTGCTCCCATTCTGGGAGAAACGCTGCAGCTGAAACACAGATGCATCCTCTTAAACACATACTGCAGTTTTAGCTCGTTAGAGGACTTGAAATTACCCAGAGTGGTGTCCCTGAGGCAACTGTGGGCCGCTCAGTCTCAAACATTCATCCCCTCATTCATCCAAAAACCCAACAGCTCAGACACCAGCCCTCTGTCTGGGGTCCAACGACAGTCCGTCTTTGTGCTCTCTCTCCTTAATTACTGTTTTCTCGTCATCTCTGGAGCAAAATTACGAGCAGAAGACAATAAGCGATAATCATTGCTCATTTTATATTACAGACCTCACGGTGTAAATCAAAGATGATGATCTAGAGAGTGCTTTACTTTCATCCATTGTTTTTCCTCCGTTTTTACTTTTGCAGTTTTTTCAGAATCCATAAAACGGAGCAGTTGCAGTGCTCATCGACGGCGCTGAGCCTCATTACGCTCGCAAATGTCTGACTTTGATTACTGACCAAGGATCATTTACAAGGGCGCAGTGTTGATTTCGCTAATTATGCTTCAAAAAGCAGTTCTGACGTTGACGAGTTTTCATAATTGTGGGCCGTAGTGTCTGTTGTGTGCAGAAGACCATTTAATTACCACAACTGTACAATTTAAAGTCTCTCTGGGTGGTGAATGTACACATCCCCCCTTCGGTGTCACCAACTGACCTCAAGCTCCTCATTAGCTTCCCCGTTAGAAAACAGTGACAATAAAATCCCTGGTATATTGCAGGTATGCAGATCTGTTGCTTGCAGCTGCTGTTCAAGCCAGAGTGGGTCTTGCTGAGGCCTCGGGCATAGACAGAGAGATGGGGTTTAAACGGCTATAAATATTTAACAAGAAGTAAAAAATAGGGCTGATTTCTTCTCTGATTAGACCAGCTGTCAGTCAGGGCCCAGAGGATTCACTTTACAGGGGGGACAGTCAGGCACTGACGCACACACACACGCAAAATTACACAAGAGTGGCCACATTGCAGGGCTTTGCACAAGATAGGATCGCTACCATCTAAATCTCCTTATCGCTCCTCAGAGTCCAGGAAAGTGATGTCATCCCTCATTGTGCTCCTCTATCTCTCCGTCTGTCGCTGTAACCAGCTTTTTGATCTCCCTCTGACCTCGCTTTTAACCTCCAGTCGGATTTTCTACCTGTTTTTAGAAAAGAGATGACAGCTTGTTCTGTATCTGTTGAGCTAATGGCGACAGGCTCGGTCTGATTGCTGGATCATACATAAAATGTGTGGAAAATTCTACTAGATACGACACTGAAATGTCAATTGATCAGTCGGCTGAAAACTGAACTGTCAATACATTTGATAATGGATGGCGTTAGGCTAAATACTCGCTGGTTCCCGCTTCTAGAATGACAGAAATGACTGTTTTTAAGCAAAAAAAAGTATGTTCCTGCACAACTAAGGTGTATTCTCAGTTCCATTTTGAGGGAAACGTATTTTCTGCTAGATCAACTTAGCTTTGCCATGTACTAAATGGCATCACTTTCGATTCTTTTCAATAAACTAATTAGGTAGGGTGGAGCAAATCACTGTGGCAAACCAAAGAGAAAAACTAAATTGGGGGAGAAGCTTCAAACATGTCATGAAAGGGTCATATTTGAACCAAAACCATGATATTTTTACAAACCTAACTCAAACTACTTGGTTTAGGTACCAAGTAATTTCGGTACCTAAACTTAACCATGGCTCTAACAAGTAGTTATTGCTGTGAACGTGTCAACCAAATTATTATATTTGTCTAAACGTAGACACATAGTTTTGGTAGCTAAACCTAACAGGAAAACCAGTGGAAAATGAAAGTACCACAGTCTCCTATGTTAAAATCTGACTTCTTCCTCAAGTCTCCTTACCTGGACTTTGTGGTTCCTTCAAACTGAAGGCCGTTCCTATGGCGTCACAGTATCATCTTTTGCGGAGAAAATACATTTCTTTCAAGAGATCAGTGGGAAAGCAGTTTAGTTGTATTGGAACATGAAGACTTTTGGGAGACAGTGTTGGAGCATGCATGCAGTTAATGCTTTTTCATGGGAACCCAAACCACAAAACTTGTGCTGATCTTGATTCTCATTGATTCAGATTTGCTATCGACGTCATCTGTTTTCATGCTGACTTCAATACAACATGAAAAAAACAGAATCCTACTGTAGCGTTGCCCTGGCCCCATTCATTAGTTATGTTTGATTTCATTTCTGCAGCAACAGCAACATGCACACTTGTATCACTGTTCTACCTAGTGCTAGGAAGCTGCAGGAGCCAGTTGCCTCATAGGAGTGTCAGATTCCTGCTTCTTTTTTTGTTTGTTGCTCAGCTTGGAGCGTAAGCAGGCACAGGGAGCAACAACATGTTGTTAAACTAACATGGGTGAATCGTGCCTTGTATCCTTTAACAAGAGATGCAGCCCCGAAGATGAACGTCCTAACACACACCACATGTCTGCATGTTAAACTCCACAAGCTGGAGCTGTAACGCCACAGTATAGTTTACTTTAAGTATGGGACAACTACAAATGCGTTCAGCTGTGGATGTATGTGTGTGTTTGCAGTGTGTAAACAAGTATAGGGGGACAGAAATAAAGGCAATGAGAGTTTTTAGCGACCATCATCCCTTATTATGTTCATTAATAATATTAACATTCTTTCTTCCAAATATAGAAATCAATCTCTCCCGCTCCGTCTCTTTCACCTCCCTCCCTTTCTCTTCCCTTCGGTGGTTTGATGTTCCTAATCATTTCCAGCCGTGAACTCCACATGAAAGACAACAAGCACTTGCCGTAATAGGGTGCTGAAAGAACGAGTGAGAGAGAGGACAGAAAAGAGGCAAGACACCAGAAAAAGAAAAGGGGAGGTCAAGGGAGGAATGGAGATTAAACGAGAATGGGAGATGAAGCCTCGGTCCTCCTCATTCCCATTTCAAGGTCTCATGTTATCATTAGCCCTGCCTTTTGTTCCTTTGCCAAGCTATTTCCCCCCCTCTTCATTCCTTCTCCCACCTTCCCCTCCCTTCCCTCCATACCCGCCATATATCTTAATTGTACCCATAGTGCCTCAGCTCATTGGCAATAGCGAGGCAGAAATTGATTTGGAGACTTGAGAATGCCTAATATGAGGAATGCGGCTCACTGGAGAGCGAAGGAATGCGTCAGTGGAAAAAGAGCAACAAAGTTAAATGAACACTTTAGCTCAATGCGGCACCGCATCACCAGTTATTACTTTTAAATCCAGGCTTCTATTTCAGTTTGTTGTAAATAACTCCAGCTTTGTGCAATTATGCAACAATAATGCATTGCTCTAGATCCACAATGCTCATTTATGGTCATTGCTGCTGCTTTAGAGAATAATTTAAGTTTATTACAGCATGATTTTTATTATTTTTTTGTCATTATTTATATTAGCAATAATAGGTTTGTGGTAATTTTTAAGATCCGGGGATGCAGTGGCACACCTAAAGTATGTCATGTGGGGAAAGAAGTATGAGCACCAATGGTAAACAATCAACCAGGTTTTTTTTTTTTTAACAAACTCTTGGATTTGTCAAAAGAAAAAACCCAGAGTCTGAATTTACTAAAATTATGATTCAAGTGAGGATATATCAGATAAATACCAAATGGTAGTGTTATTGTAACCAGTATAAATTATGGCCACAACTACAAAGTAAGACCCACGTTGTAATAAACTGGAATCATCTTTTAATTCTACATGTAGTCGGACAAGTTTCCATTAATATCAGGCTTCCTCTTGGCCTGTTTGACTTGAGAGATGATTATGGCTTTATAAGCATTCAGGCTTGGCACCAGTCAGAAGGAAGAAGTAGATTAGATCAGGACGACTCTCTGTGTTTTACAGGTTTTACTGATGAAAGCCTATAGAAACTCTCTCTCCCTCTCTTTCATGCATAAAAACTATAAAAGTCCTGAGCCGCAGCAGAACTGCAGCTGTGTCCGAGGAGCCCTGTGCAGACTCCTTCTGACACTAACTGATGTTTTACAGAGACAAACTGCGGAGAACAGCAGGATCCATTTGGACCAGCACCCACATCTGGAGAAGATGAGAATAGACGAGTGGAAAAGAGAGCAGAGATAGAGTATGGCAGAAGGGATGAAGCCATGAGCACAATGAAAGAGAGGAGAACAGAAACGAAAAGGGGTGAGAAGAGGAAAAATATAATTCAGTGTAGAAGTAAAAGCAAATAAAACCTGGAATATGTCTGCTGATGTAATGCCTGTCCCGCTGGAAGTTTGATATGATATGCGCAGTACAAAGGAGAAGGTTTTGGCCCACTGGTGCAATTAAACCACCTGTTAATCTGCACGACATTCCAGGAAAGAGAAAACTCATTCCTGCATCAAGACTAAAGACTGACAGGTGAACCTGGTTGATGTGTGTTGAGTGGCAGACAGGAAAGCTTGAGATGTGGGTCTGGACATTTAGTTAGACATCCACTCTGTGTGAAAGAGCATGAGGGTGACAGTTGGGGCAGAAAAGACAAGCTAAGTGGAAAATTAGGGGGACAAAGAAAGAGCGGTTTGTGGAGAGGAGTGAGGCAAATGAATAACGAGGTCTGGATCTTTGCTAATGCTCCAGTGAGTGATCGCTCCTCTACTGTCCCAGTCAGGGATGAATGGCTCTCTATGGACAAAAAGCTGCAGGCCTGAGTCCTGGCTAAATCTGATACTCGGCACGCTCTTCCCGACTGTTTTTCATGTAGTCCTCAATAGGGTGACTTGTATTATGTGAGACTTAGGCTGTGTTTTTTTTACAGACACAAAGCAGTCAATCAGTACTAAAAACTGCATGATAGGCAAATCAAAGTAGTAGTTATGCTTTGTGTATTACAAATTCAGATGTTTGGCAGATGCTTAAGCTTAGTCAGTTTGTGTTTTGATGGTTTTTCCAATGCTTAATGCTGCAAAAGTCTAGTACATAACATCAGACTCTCAAAGAATACTGCACAGCTGATACCTCATATAACATGCAAGACAGGCACTTTCAAGCCTTGTTTTCTCTGTTATAAACCTGATTGTTGTCATACAAAAAGCTGAAGAAACAGGTTGACATTTCCTTTACTGATAAAATAGTCCTCTGCATGTTTTTTATTTGAATACACAGATTCAGAATATTTTTATTACAAGCTGAGCATGGATATTTTTTTTTTTTCACAGTAGTATTTGATTGTACTCACTGACTGTATGTAAAGATGGACAAACTCTCCGTGACATCACCCATGAGTTTCTAAGGTATTCAAACCATTCGAACCTCAGTGTCGTGTCTCCATCTTTCACCGTCTTGGCATTACCTGACTCATACTAAGTTATGCATAACTTCAAGCCTTAATACAATTTATAGGCGAGTTATGTAAAAAAAAAAAAAAAAAAAAACACCCCCTGTACAGCTATCATAAATGGGGAAATAGCCATAGAGACCAAAACCCTTTTCAAACCAGGCTGTAAACATGTTCATGTCTGCTGTAAAGTCGAGGATTTTAACATAGGGGTCTTTGGGGATGGACTTGTGCTGTCATATGTGAGTTCTTTGCCTCGTTTATCAGATATTTTCTCTAAACTTCTGTCTTCTATGTCAGAGCTCCCTAAGAAAAAAGGCAAAACAAAACACATTGTCAGTTTCGCATCAACTGCAAATTGTGTAGATTTCGCATTGCTGCATTTGCCGCTTTCCAAAGTGAACCAAAGTCCAGGCATTTACCATCTTCAAAACAGGCACTAGTTGTACTTTGAACCAATATAAAAATCAGCTTGGAAAACCACCATCATTATCATTCAGTGTAAAAATATCAACTGCAGGACATTTTTTTTGTCCTAACTACAGCCCATGTCTGCAAATACTGCATTGTCCAAAGTAAAAGGAGACATTGACCACAGTATCTGGCTTTAAAACATCCCATAAAAAAGGAGAAAAAATGCTGACCTTTAAGTTACAGAACTGGCCCTGTTAGAGCTAGACCACCCTGTTATGGACACTATAGACCCCCAACCAAAAGTCTGTATAAATGTGGAAGATTCATATGGCAGCAGAAGCAAAAACGTTATGGAGGCGAGAACTCTGCAGACATGTACTGTACTCAGCAGCAAGAGAGATTTAGAAGTTGAAAGGTATGGGGTGGTGTGTGTATTTGTGTTGCTATGTAGTTGTATGTTTATCACAGCATGATACTTCTGGAGAGTACGGTGAGGAATAGTCGTGCAGAGCCGAGACTTGCTGGCTGGTCATGGATCAGAGCGCAGGCTCCTGCGAGGGAGGAATTCCACCTTGGCAAGAAAACTAGTCTAGCCTACCAGATCTCTTGATTTAAGAAGACACGTCGAGTTTGTGTGTTTACTAGATTACCTTATTGGCTTTAAAACCGTGCTGCATTTTTAAGCTGAGACAAGTGCTGTAAGTGCAGAATGCAGCTACATATTGGAAGAGGAGTTTATCTATTCTGGTGCAACCTGCTGGCCTGTGTAGTGTAAACTGAACAGTGTTGCTGTGCCATCAAATGGATTGACAGAAGAAAAATGTACTGATGACGGAGCCAGTCTTTCTAAGCTCCTGTTTTTTCAGGAGGATTGATGTGGATTGACACTATTTCTATGTACGCCAACCTTGGAGTTTTGTATCTGTCTTTGTTTTGCTCCTTTGCACTTTTTCTATGTTCTACGTCAGCATTTCAAGTCTGGAACCACATAACCACAGTATGTAACAGCAGAAAACCCCAAATCTCTATATCTTTTATTTTATAGCTCCCATGGTTTCCATGAAAGTGTGCTTGCATAGCCCTTTTTCTACTACAACCTGTGTTTGTCTTGCATATTTTTTTCCAGCATGAAGAATCTGTACCATACTGCTTGGGGTTTTTAAATTTTAGAGTGTGTGGAGAATCAATGTCCTGCTGTTCTTCTTGTTCCCAGCCTCTATGCAAGACCTTTGTGGTTCAAGACTCCATTTAAATAATTGTTTCCAAGTGTATTAATGTACACTGTGCCTAACCCCTCTATTTCACATAGCGTTAACAAACACAGTCATGCCTCTTCTGCTGTTTTATCCAGGGTGGAACACCCTTTCCCTTGTGTTTGTTGAGGACAGGCTTTATGGGGTAAAGATAGAGGTGACGATGAAGTCACCCCAAGACCAGGTGGGCGGTCATGGGTGTTTAAATCTCTTTAATTAGATTTAGTGAAAAGGATGGGGTCATCATATATGCATGAGTCTGTGTGTGTGAGAGCATGTACATAATCGTCCAGTTCTCATCTTCACAGGTGGCTAATCCATCACAGACAACCAGGAAGATACGATGAACACTCAGACATGAGCCTAGATCCCAAAGATAGCGTTAGTCTCAACACTGTACTCTATAGGAAGTCTCAGGCAATGATCTAAAACCCCCAGGTGTAAACTCTGACCAAAGAAATAAGTACAGTATGACCCCTCTGAAACCACAACTGTCTGGCCATGGTAATGTAGCGACTAAAAGCCCTGAAGCAGGGCTGCTCTAATATTCCCGTGTTTTACTTTCCTACAGGAGCAACAATATGAGTCAAGGTGGATATGTGTCTGTCTGTCTTTAGCCAGTAGGGAAGGTAATGCTGAAGACATGTGTTGGTGGAATGAAAGGAAGGACGTTACCGAGCGGATGTCTGTTATGTTGGCCCTCTCCTCTGTGGAGTTCAGGGCCAGGGCAAGTTCAAGTGTAGGATTCAGATGTGTAATGAAATCATTAAACAAAAAGCACAGACATAATAATTGTGTCTTTTACTTCTGCCTTTTTCTGTTTTAACCCCTTTTTAAGAACTTAGTTGAGTTGGAAAACAACACCAGTGTGTATGGATCTAGAGAGAAGCAGAGCATTCTGTACTATAGAATGATACTACTGGAGAATATTGAAGTCACCATTGATAAAAACATTTTGATGTCTTCATCAATGGTGAAGGGTCTGAGAATAAATTACCAGCTGTCATCCTATTAGTCATTGCCTTATAGGTGGCTCTTTCATATCATTTATAATTAGCATTGGAAAAAAGGAATGCTGATCTAGTTGATCCTGACTTGTCTTAAATAAGTAAGCTCTGATCAGAGGCCATTAAATGTCACGGAAGACTTTGTCATGGTGACCCATTACTAGTGAAACTGCCACAATGCTCTCTGCTTACTTACACAGAACTGCTCAAGCTAGTTCCCAAAATATTACTGCTTAACTCCTGAGGGCTATATTCTCATTATGTTATTTACAGAAATAAAGCTGTGTCTCCAATCATCTTTGTATTGCGTTGTGTCTTATACATGCTTTCAGTACTCCAAAGCAACAGTGTCTTCTGTTGCAGTGAGTTTCTAGAAAATCAAAGTTCAGACTCTTTCCTGTAGACTTATAAGAGGAGACTGTATGACAGAGAGTGAAAGATGTCATCAGGCCTCCTGGATCTTGGCTTGCCTTCAAGGCTCGAACATCTGAGCAAGAATGCTGCTTTTAACAAGCACCATAAACGCCACCAAACAATGTTATGGACCAGTGTAAAACTTCAGTCAGAGGCAGGACCCCAGAGCACACAGGACATTTCCCTTTTGTGTTTTGCGAGGAAATCTTTGTTGTATTATGGGATTTCTGGGTGTTTTAATAGATTTTGTCAGAACGTACAATGTATATTTGTGTAGGAGTGTTTTTGTATTTGTCTAGCGGAAAGAAGGATGTTAGGTTAATGAGACCAAACGGGTCAAAGGTTGGGTCAAGACCATCCTTTGTAGGAGGAAAATGGAGTAAGGATTAATGTCTGAGGTGTGAGTTTAAGGGGCTCCCCCATTGTGATGTGTGTGTCAGTCTGTATCATATTTAAATGTCAGTTGAAAACCAGTTTGTGCCACTTGACCTTCCAACATCCATTAAAGTGCCTCTGTTGACCTCTGAACCTGAGACGAAACCTCTGTCAACGCTTCTCTTCTCTTCTCTTCTCTTCTCTTCTCTTCTCTTCTCTTCTCTTCTCTTCTCTTCTCTTCTCTCTTCTCTTCTCTTCTCTTCTCTTCTCTTCTCTTCTCTTCTCTTCTCTTCTCTTCTCTTCTCTTCTCTTCTCTTCTCTTCTCTTCTCTTCTCTTCTCTTCTCTTCTCTTCTCTTCTCTTCTCTTCTCTTCTCTAAAGGTTACCTGTCAGCTTCCTCCCTCTGTATCCATGGTTACCAAGCACCACCGGTCCCTTTGCCAGTTTTTCAAACACACCATAGGGGAGATCTGTCTTTTTCTTTTTTTTTTTTTTTTTTTTTTAAACATACCACATATCTGCGGTTTATAAAAGTGAATTACTCTCACAGATGCTCATTTTTATAGTACTCTGGAAATCATAACAAGTAGTGCTATGGTGTGTGATATTTGGACCAGAACAGATGTATGGAGCTATGAGGTGTATGTATTATGGGACATTATTGTGAAAACAGAAAGCCCCTTAGCTCGTATATAATAATCCTGACACTTGTAGGGTTTCTTTCATGCAGATGGGGGGACCTGCTGGGTGTTATGGTGTGGTGCTTTTTGAAATCCGCATGTCTCACGGGCTGTTTGGCATCGCTGGAGCGTCTATGCTGACTTTACTCATGTCTGTTTTCCCTCAGGTGTCGGCCACAGATGAGGACCGTGGTTCCTTTGGAGCGATAGCCTACACCCTGGGTTCAGCCTCTGGAAGCACAGCGCCGACCCGCTTCACCATAGACAAGGAGACTGGACAGCTTTGCACCAGCACAGCTTTGGACAGGGATGAGGGATTGGAAAAGTTTGACCTGACTGTCACCGCAACAGATGGAGTAAGAATACATTTACCCAAATCCATAAAAGACATAGTGATTCATAGTTCTAATCTCTATAACTTCTAAATGGTATTGAGCAAATGCTTTAAAGGATTAGTTTGAGGTTTTGGGAAATAAACATACTTTCTTGTGGAGCTGCATGAAAATCAATACCACTATATGTCTGTATAATGAATATGAAACACCATCAGTCCAGCTTAGCTTAGCAAAAAGCCTGAAAACATTTAGAGTTTTGCATGGATTAAACAATTGACATACTGTATAAAGTGTTACTGAGCTTTCGAGGTTCTGCTTAATGAGTTTTGTAACTTTTAAAGAGAGCCAGGCTGCTTAGATATTAAACTACTTCTTTATGCTTTTCATCTTCTTTTGCAATTAAAGCCTAATTAATTATATTTGACATAAACTTCTGAGGGATATCAAAAAGTTGAGATCGACTAAAGTCAAAACACTTGTTCTGTAGCTATAGGAGGAATACTTGCGCTGCTTCGTGACCAAACACGTTGCCTGCTGCATATGTAATATTCCTTCTGATCATAGCTGCACACTGAAATCGAATTAATGATGTGTACAGCTGCACTCAGATAAATCTGATCAAACTGACATTCAGGACATGTTTTAAGAAGACAGCATCCTGTTCCTTACCTAGTGTCTTCAAAAATCAAGGGGAACCTCAACAGCATGGCAAAGCAATCAGGGGAAAACAGGGAATGCAAGGTACAGAAGTAGGAAAACAGATCAAGTTATACAGTCTATTTAAATAGCTTTTACTACAGGATGGTTCCATTTAAGTTAAATACGATGCTACTTGACCAGATTTGCACATTCTTTGTTCTAGAATCATCCCAGTAGTCTCATACACATTTAGAGTATCAATTAATCACAACGGATGTAGTTAAAAACAAATTGAAACTCTAAATAAGGTGCAATAAACCGTGCATTCTCTTGTGCATAGTTAGTTTACCAAAAGAAATAGATACACAACCGTTCTTCTAGATGTGTTATTATTAGTCATCGTAGTGGTCATGTTCCCCACACATTCCCAGCTCATTCCAGCTGGTGTCTGTTCCCCTTTGTCTCGACTGTGTCTGTTTTTAATGGTCTCATAAAACAAAACCCGCAGATGCAGTGTAATGAGTGCAAACCCTTCTCTTCACTGACAAATGCATACACGGGCTGATTGGCTCCATATTTCTGGGATATTCAACAGAGAACTTGTCTTTTTGTCTTCCTTTATAGCCGCTCATCTTTACAGTGTGACATAAATCTTTTGTCACAGTTTAATATCAAGGAAGTCCTGGACTGTCATTTTTCAGCAAGGAATAGAAAACAAATTGAAAGTTGTCCTCGGGGGTATATTGTGCATTACACTCATAAGCCACTCGGGAGCCCGTAAATAGATCAATGGAACAGATCATTCTTGACCTCGGGGGACAGCCACGACAACTAAGGCAGCTATTATTTTAATGTAGCATCCATTCATCTAGATGTATTAGTCAACAATGGTCTTTTATGTCATTGAAGCTTTTGTGTCTGCTCTGCCATTGCACAAAATCTTCAATAAAGCCTAAATCAAACTTTTGTTTGTAAAACGTTTTATTTTACAGGGTGGTCTGAGCTCAGTAGCTCGTGTGAGGGTCTCTGTGGTGGACATTAATGACAATCGACCCACATTCTACCCAGTCCTGTACACAGTCAGTCTCAGTACCCATAGTGCCCCAGGTACCTCTGTCGTCAAGGTAACAGCCAATGACCCAGACGCCGGAGAAAACGGCAGGGTGACCTACCGCACAGTGCCTGGAGGAGGCTCCACTTTTTTCACCCTCAACAAGGACACAGGTATGTGTTTGTGTGTGTGCAGCACATTAATATAGCATGAAAAGAATGTGATGCAATTATGTGTATATGCCATAGATGGCAACATGTATTTTAATGATTAAATGAACTATTTTGCCCTCCAAAGCCAAAATGCAGCAGCATTAGCTACACATTTGGTCAAAGTTAAGCCACGACTGCAGTCTCTTTTTTTAGATGTAATTATCACCCTATCATACAAATATATCATGAGATTATGTCATTTTTTTGTGATATGAACTGTAAAAAACTAAATGGCCCTGAGTGCAGTCAATTAGTTGAGGATATCTGGTGATTGAGCTGTCTAATATGTTAAGCCCAGTCTACACATTTTTGTTCCAGGACGCTGAAAAAGCAATTTTGATGCTCTGCTATGATACTGCAAATGAGTTTGTTATGCAGCATAAATAATAAGAAATAAGCAAAAAAGTAATAGCTTCTGACTGTAGTGGAATTAATGTTGTTTCCAGTGGTTAAGCATACTTTAAATCACAATTTTAATGTAAATGTCTCACAACTAATGTAATGAACAAGCAGTTTGCAGAGTCTGTGTTTTTACTGCAATCATGAGCTGATCTGAACATAAAGTGCAGTATCTAGTTGAGTTTTTTTTTTGTATCTTTTCTGTAAGGTCTGTGACGGTGATAAAAAAAAAAAAGAATCCAAAAATATCAGAAATGAAGAAAAAAAAAAGATTAGCACAGTTTGAGTATAAGCCTTCAACTTTACATCTTTCCTCATCAACTTTGCTGTTTCTCTAGTTACTGCATTCTGCTTGCATGCTGTGTTACTGTGAATTTACGTTCAAACCAAAGAATGTAGAGTAGCTTGTCTTCTCTATTTATCTTTTTTTCCTTTGCATTCCTTTGCAGGTGTGATTTCTCTCTCCCGCTCGCTCCACGGCAAAGCCAACACCATAATCTCCATGGTCATATCGGCCGAGGATGGTGGAGGTCTGACGGCACCAGTCAACGCCAGAGTGAATGTTAGCGTGGTGGGAGGCTCGGTGGCGTCTCCGGTGTTCGAACAGGCTCAGTATTTTTTCACCGTGTCTGAGGACGTTCTCAGGGGGACAGCAGTGGGAGTGGTCCGTGCTGCTACCAAGACAGGTAAGGTTGTCTGTACTCTGGCTTCTTCCATTTGCATATTTTCTATGTTTGTTCTGCATTTTTCAGGTTTGTTTTTAACACTTGCATGCCTGCTTCCATCTTTCTGAGAAGCATAAGGACAGAAATGCACTAATGGAATGGAGAGTACATGATGCCTTACAAATATGCAAGCAATAAGAGCACACACTCCATTAAGAACTCACATCCATCACACAGCTTGAGCGCTGCTGATGATTTTTTTTGCACTGTGGCCAGACTTTTAATTTTCTGCACTGTTAATGATGGAGAAAAGGGTTTGAATGAGGCTGTAATTCTGAGTGGAGTGGTGTAGTGGACAGATGCACACTTACTGCTGTCTGCGTTAATGGACAAGTCTTTTGAATTAAGACCTTTACCACTGGGTGAATCCAGTGCTTCATTAACACTTAGATGAGAAATGAGCTGAAGTAAACAGACCACATCCCTGTCTCCTAAAAGTTTACATGAATCTGTTATTCCATTTTTTTGTAATATGTAATACATGTATGCTCTTTCAGTCACTTTTAGTGGTGGGGAATTTAGCTGAAAACTAACTGTTTGCTGTTTCTCTCTGTTTTATATCATTGCAAGTTGAAAGCTTTCTGGAGACGTCAACCTTGGCTCATGAGGATTATTGCTTTCTTCACTATTCTTTGACATTTTGCAGCCCTAATCCCTTGTTACTGTCCGTTGTCCCACCCTTTCCCTCTCTGACTTTTGCATTCTCTCTCTGTGTACCATTCAGGTTTCTCTAAGGGAATCTTTTACTCCATCTCTTCTGGGGACCCTGATGGTTACTTCACAGTGGACAGTGCCTCTGGAACCATTCGCACTGCTCTACCTCTGGACCATGAGACCTGCTCCAGTCTCGACCTGGAGATCCAGGCACGCTCCGGCTCTCCACCAGCGTATGGAACTAGTCGCGTTCGCATAACCATTTCAGACATCAATGACAATGCCCCTACCTTTCTCCCCTCCTCGTCAGAATCCCTGCTTTTGCCTGAGATCACCAAAATGGGGACTGTCATCTACCGTATTCAGGCCACCGACAAAGACTCTGGTCATAACGGTCAGCTCAGCTTCGATCTTGTCTCTGCTGGGGCAGCAGGCAGCAGTGGCCAGAGGACGTTTGGTGTGGACCGGGGCAGCGGGGAGGTACGTCTGATTGGGAGTTTGTCATATGAAACTGTCCCACGGTACGATCTTCAGGTGGTCGCCAAGGATGGTGGAGCACCTCAGCTTAGCTCCACCTTCACCCTTGTGGTCCACATCCAAGCCCAAGACGCACAAGGTCCCAATTTTGACACCCTGACATATCGCGTGGAGCTCAGAGAAAACACCCCTCTCAACACACGTTTCCTCCAGGTGCGGGCGCTCAACAGAGAGTCTTCTGGGAATGGTGGGAGCTCCTCCTCATCCTCTGCCTCTATTTCGTACCGCCTCAGGCCTGACGGTGATGCTGCTGGTTTTGGAATCATGCCAGATAGTGGCTGGCTTTTTGTACGGAGTTCTCTGGACAGAGAGGTCAAAGACATGTACCTGCTAACCGTCCTGGCCACGTCAGGCCCAGGAGGGATAGGGAGAACTGGCAGCGCTACCGTAAGGGTCACGGTAACTGACGAGAATGACAATTCGCCACGACTGAGCCAGGAGAGGGTGTTCCTGGCTGTCAGGGAGAATCTGCTGGCAGGGACAGGCTTTGGCAGGGTGTCTGCGACGGACAGAGACGCAGGACTAAATGCTCGACTCACCTACAGGCTGCTGCACACTGACAGGCACTTTCAGATCAACTCCCAGACAGGTGAACACCCTAATTCCAAACTTAGCTACTCAATTTTAATTTAATGGTACACTTGAAGCAGTTTATTGTAATTGTGTTACATTGGATGAAAATGTAGTTACTTCATAAGTAGCAATAATACCGGCATAATTTCCCTGGAGAAATTAATGATTTGCTCTTTGTAAATTAAAGCAACATGGTAATTACTCACTAACTTCCTTTGCTTTCATTTGTCCTCCTTTTTTTTTTTTTTTTTTTGGCTCTAGGTGAGATCAGCACCCGCCTTGCCCTGGACAGAGAGCAGCAGTCCAGCTATCAGGTTGTTGTGGTGGTACAGGACGGGGGAACGCCTCCTCGCAGCGCCACCGGTACCGCTCATATCACCGTGCTGGACGAAAACGACAATGCTCCTAGTTTCACTCATGCCAGGCCCGACAGGGAGATGCTTCTTCAGGTGAGAATGGAACAAGAATTGATGGATCAGGCAGCAGGAGATGAAGCTGATTTCTGAGATAAACATTGTATATAAAAATGAATAGATGTTTTTGCAGGTTTCAGTGTGACTTTGTGCATGTTTTGTTAACCTACGGAGAGAGATGCTATCACAGCAAATTGCTATTACAGCTAGGATTTCAGCAGCAACATATTTCATTGCCTTTATTACCAAACAATTTCATATACTGTGTGATTTGTTTGATTAATAATTTAAATATGATAACAATTTTTAAAGTCATGTTTCATTTTTGAAGGGTGTTTAGTATAATAAAATGACTTATGGGCAACAATAGCCATTTATTCCTTTATATCAGAAAAGTTATAGTGTTGGAAAGGAAATAAAGATAAGGAACAGGAATAAAGAACACATTGTGTGCTTGCTTAGTGTGGGAAAAGACATTAATGTGAATAATAATTCTTCTTTTTAGGTGATGGAGAGTCTTCCATCTGGGACAGTTTTAGGGACAGTGGTGGCCAAAGACCCAGATGAGGGAGAGAATGGCACCATCTTCTACTCTCTATCTGGTGAGCAACTTAAATAATCTTACATCTGCATATTTACAGGTTTGCCTTCATTTGTTTCAGTGACTTTGTTTCATCGTCCAGTCTTGACCTTGAGTTGATCTATTTTCATCCTCTTAAGGCTCGAGAGCAGAGCGTTTCTCCCTCAACCCAACCAACGGCGAGATTAGAACCGCTTCCCCTCTGAGATGGGCAGAGCGAGCCGAGTACGCCTTCGCTGTGACTGCTGCTGACCACGGCACGCCAGGCCTCAGCTCCACCTGCCAGCTACGGATACAGGTAAACCTAATATGTGCATTTTTACATCCTCATCCATATTCCAGCCGCACGACAAACACTTTTGCATCTAAAATGTTTCTAAAACACCGGGCGGTTGGAAACAAAGGCCAGTCCGGTGAGCAAACCTGACACTGCCTCATACACACATTACCTCAGTGCTTTTGCATTACTTACTGGAAGTAATCTCTTCAATCTGTGCACAAAGTGAATAGCATAACTGTCAAAGGAACTGAAAAAGGAGGTAAATATGAGAAGTAGAGAAACTGAAACTGTGCCTTTATAAACAAAATCATCTATCCAGTTTAGTGTGTGTTTCCTGATCCAAAGGTGAGTGTGGTAACCAAAGCCCGTTTGAGAAACCCTGAGCTGTAGGAGGGTGCTGCTCTGAACTTTGTGCCGGAGGTCAGTCCTGCATATCAACACACACTATCAGGAATTCGGCGGCAGGAAAAAATGTCTGCCACTGCGGCATTTAGCCAGAGAAGGGTGGCGGTTTGCTTTGACTGTGGAGCTCTGAGCTCAGTGCTTTTTGTGTGATGTGATTTCAGAGAGGAAAAGGATGCTAATTACGGTTGGAGTGCTTGCCTTAGATTTTGCCTGCGTGCTGCTTGTGTGACACTGAGATTAGACAGAGGGGAAACAGGCACCTTGGAATCAAATGCTCCCAGATGAGATTTGATGAGAGCCAGCTGCATCAAATCACAGAGAGAGAAAGGGAATCCACCACTATACAGTAGCAGGCGGCGGTACATACAGTACAGACACACTCACTGTAATGACAGATTCAAACACTTGCATGAGGTAACATTTCCAGATAATGATTTTGAGATACCGTTTCACGTAGCTGTAGGTAAAATCAGATGCAGGGGATATTGTTGTACACCACAAGTACTACAGTACACATAGCTACATTATATAGGAAAGTCATTGGCAAAAAAGAAAACAAAAACGTGCAACACAATACAGGTGATAGTACTGCATGGTAGCTAAAAATGATACCTGAGCAAATAAATCAAGAGTTTCTTCACCTGTGGTTAACATCTGCAGCTTAAAGCATTCAATTATTGCTTGTTGGAAGATTGCAAAGGAAAAACTAGAACATCATTCTATTTTCTATGTTTAAAAAACACACAGTCAAAAGGTGTCATTAAAAGGTGGCCTCCTGACAGGTGGTTTGTTGAACATTTTTGCTGCAAATATCTAAACATAGGGTCGGATTTATCTACATCATTTCTTTTGTCCTTGTCATTCATGTTCAATAAAGAAAAATGCAATTTGTTGCAACAGATCTTGGGCTCAACAGTGAGACATGGTGTGTTATCTGGATTTTTTGATGATGAAACCAGAACTTGTTAAAATCTGCCTATGTTTGGTGTCTTCAAAGCTCTTTGATCTGTCCCAGAACAGTATCAAACCCCTGAGGCGGTTCAAAGTGTCAAAGCCCCTCTGGCGTGTATTTGTTTCCTATTAGACCCAACCGTAGCATATGGCAGTTGCTTATTGCTCTGGATTGTTTGAACTGGAATATTTACAGTTTTCCACACAATCACACCCTTCATTATTTTGTCACAGGTCAGAAACCCTGACTCTCATGTTGAAGCCAGAATGCCGCAGTGTCAACATATTTACTGGAAGGATTTCATATAATGCCTTCATGCACAATGAGAATGCCTGTGAGGCTTATTATAGTAGTAACAAAACAGAAACAGACTACAACCCAAGGCTGTGTGCAGGGATGGGTCGGGGTGGGAGCAATAAAATCTGTACTGTCTGCAGAATATCAAAAGAGTAACGCACAAAGTACAGCACTAGCACATGTTTAATTGAAATAATACATTTTTTCGTTTCTGCAGTTTGTTGCACTCTGTTATGGCACAGATCCACGGATGATGAAAGAAAAGAATTGTAACGTGATTGTGATCTGAATTACCATTATTAAGTGAAGAAAGCTACAACAAATACTCAGAAAATTAATCTATTTGACGCTTGAATTCTTTACTTTCAGGTCCTCAGTTCCTCCAGGTCTGCCCCCAAGCACAATGTTCTCTCTATGACCCTGAACACAGTGGAAGGAGCTCCTCCAGGGTCCATAATTGGTTCCGTCCACCCGTCTGACCATCATGACTCTGCTGTACTGGAAGGCCAGGTGACCTACCTGGTAGTGGGAGGGACAGATCGGGATGGGACGTTCATGGTGGACCGTTTAAAGGGCGACGTGTACCTGGTACGTGAGCTGGACTATGAGAAGGGATCGAGGTACACGCTGCACATCGAGGTGTCTGACTTCTCCCAGGCATTTCCAAGCAGCCACCTGGTGAAGCTGGATATCGACGTGCAGGACAGCAATGACCATGCCCCTCAGTTCACAGAGGACCCTGTTACCATTGTGGTCCCAGAGAACATCGAGCCAGGGGCTTCCATATTTACGTTCCAGGCTGTAGATCAGGTGAGAAATTAAATTATTTTCCAGTCTAGTAGAGTTATAATATGAACCAGTGACTGATACTTGTTGTCTTTGTATGAGTCAGTTGTATTTTCAGCTAGCCTAGTCCTGCAACATATTTCTTTTTATCTCTTATTATACTATTCTGCCATACAATGCAAGAAAATTGAGGAAACCCCATTGTGACATCTTCAGATTGATCAGTTATATATTCAATTTACAATGATATCTAACAGAAACAAGCTAAGCATCCCATTACGAACCGCAAACCTTAAAATGTTTGATTTTTTGCTTGCTAAATAAAAGATAAAACAAAGGTGAGATGATTATCATAATTCTTCAAAATGCATTTTAAATGGATTTAGGAGACAAATAATCATTTAGCATTTTAGCAAAATAATTTAATATGCACCAGAATTGAAGGCATCAATTGACCAATCCCTGACAAATCCATCTCTTTTCTTTTTTTATAGGATGGCAGTGGACCTAACAGTGAGCTACATTACTCCATCGAGCACCACTGGCCTGACTCCCCTGACCTGCTGACCCTCGACCCCTCCACTGGGGTCCTGACCCTGGGGCAGAAGTTAGATCGCGAGTCCACCCCTTCCCTCTACCTTGTGGTGCGAGCCACAGACCAGGCGGTGGATCCTTCTCAGAGGCGCTGGGGTTCGGTGACCGCTCGGGTATTTGTGACCGATGAAAATGACAACGCTCCAGTTTTCAGCTCTCCGTCTGCGGTCAGCGTCATGGAGGATCAACCTGTAGGGTGAGAGTCACATCAGAACTCTGTTTTTGACACCTTCAGGTGCGTCTCAGTCATGATCCAGACCACAAAGAAGAGAAACATCCCAAAATATAATCAAGTTCATTTGCTTTCGTTGCTCCAAATTGCTGTCATTTTTTTTTTGTCCGCATATAACATTTTGTTTGTGCCTTTATTGACAGATTTGTGATTTTGTACGTGATGGCTCGAGATGAAGATGAAGGAGAAAATGGCCGAGTATCATACAGAATCCAGGCCGGCAACAGCGCTGGTCGCTTCAGTCTGAACCCCAACACTGGTAAGCTCAGTTCAAGGGGGAAACATCCATCCATCCATTACCGATACAGCGCTTATTCCTCACTAGGGTCGCGGGGGGTGCTGGAGTCTATCCCAGCTGACTCAGGCGAAGGCAGAGGACACCCTGGACAGGTCGCCAGTCTGTTGCAGGACTACATATAGAGACAAACAATCACTCTCACATTCACACCTATGGGCAATTTAGAATAATCAATTAACCTCAGCATATTTTTGGACTGTGGGAGGAAGCCGGAGTACCCGGAGAAAACCCACGCATGCACAGGGAGAACATGCAAACTAGGGGGAAACATAACATCTAAAAATGTTAAAATGATATATCATGAGACAGGGAATTCCTCATAAATTTACAGTTTACACTCAATTAAGGGATAATTAGTGTACAGTTCAGTGTATAATTTCTTGTGTTTACAGTTCTGCTTTGAATGATTTAACACAGCAGAACTGCTATGTGGCCTTTTTCTGTGGGATCTTGTGATTGATGGATAATCAGCATCCCACCCAGAGAAGCCGCCTGGATGAGCAAAACTTTCCACAAGATCATAATTATGTTCTAAAGTGCTGCGTCTACAGGGTCTCCAACTGCTTAAACACTCATAACCCTCATAACCATCTTTACTAGAAGATCTTTCAATGCCTTGGAGCCATATTTCACTTGAATAACGCTTTGGTGTTCTTCTCTTGATGGATTTGTTCATGGGAACCGATCTTTATTTGGGCTAGGGACACGATCGGCCCCTGATATCTTATATATCTTGATGTGTAATCTCTCCATCTTTGGAGCTGGGCGGTGTAGGCGTGCTCAGCTCCAGCTAGGATGGGATTAAGAACCATAAGACAGACACTTAATGCAGCTTCCAGATGGAAGAAAGTCTTTTCGTCATTGCTGTCAAGCGTCTGGCGCATTAAGCGAGGTGGATTTCATTTCTGGTTTGTTTCTGACACTGTGTAGTGTTAAGCTTGTGGCTAATATTGACTGTAATAGCAGATTAACATGTATTGTGAAGACATTTTCAAAACTGCCTGACTAATGTGGGAGGTGTCATTAGACACTGATTACAGCATATAAATTGAATATCTGGTCTGCCAGCTTTCTGTTATTTCACATTACTGTAGCTTTACTGCTACTTTTATGAACAACTTGAAGGAGAATTCATATAAATTCTTTCATTCATTCTCAAGCAGTTTCAAAAGTGGATTTTCATTTCATTCCTTGCCTAATGTATTCTATATCTGCTTGTTTGGGGCACCATTTCAGCTGCTCTCATCCTAGTTAGTGTTTTTATGGCTGAACTGACTTGTGCACATTTTCCTGCTATCCGGTATGGCATGTAATGATAAAACACAACAACACATTTATCTTACAGTTGGAGTCATATCAGTAAAACCACACTGGCTCAAGGAGACGATGAAATAGTGCAGCAAATGTTTTGCATCTGTCCGCTTTTAGCTGAAAAGACCTCACAGAATCAGCTTCACAAAACAGGCAACGCATGATGTATGTTTGGCAGCATGCTGTGGCATTTATAAATTAACCCACGTCTACTAGCCACTGCATACCAGCCAACTTATACACTGCTGTGAAAAGCACACACACATTTCATATTTCCTCTCACTCTGGCTGACCCTCCCCGTTGTCAGGGCGATGACAGGACTGTGGGATGTATACATAAAAGGTAGGAGAGTAACTAAAGTCTGTCTGAGCAGTAGAGACCTGATTCACAGACTCCATGTGAACTGGGGTGATTTACATAAGACACACATAGCAGCTAATGTCTTGCAGATTTAAAGTCAGACAGATACCTTAGCGAAGGGAAAAACTAAAATTGAAGCTCAGGTCATGGGTTGATCTGAGTCGGCAGCTACGTAGTTCGTCACAGTAGTGTGGCTTCTGTGTGTGTTTTCCTGCTTTGCTATGTGTTAACTGATACAGCGCTGTAGTATACAAATCAACTTCGAATGCATGTTCAATGTGGCAAAGTTGAACTGGTATGAAGCAACTGTGGTCACTGTGGAAAATCTCATAAAGCACAGCTGTAAAGGTTTTTGTTTTTACTAGTCCTCGAAGCATACAAACACTACCTCTCTCAGGTACAGAGAATTATGTGTTCAAAAAAAACACACACGAAAAAACGTGTACCCACAGTAATTAAATCAAAATCGACTTTTTAAGTGAAGTAATCTGAAAAGTTTTCTAAAGTTCTTAATCTCTGCTCACTGATTTTTTTGTTTCTCTGTTATAGGTTCTCTCTCTATCCTGAAAGCTTTAGACCGGGAGGAGCAAGACGTATTCAATCTCACCATTGTAGCAGAGGATCATGGGATTCCTCAGCTTTCCACCTCTCAGGTGCTGTGTGTGCAGGTGATTGATGTGAATGATGAAGCTCCAGTGTTCCAGCGAGCAGAGTTTGAGACCCAGGTGATGGAAAACCAGGGACCGGGAACAACGGTGTTGACAGTAACAGCCACTGACCGGGACCAAGGTTTGTTAAAATCTTTTATTATTTGAATATATAGGAAATAGTACAATCAGTGAGCAGAAAATGGGGACAGAATATTGGTATCACAAGAACTCAAGAGAGTCTGTGGAGATATACCCTTAGCTTGAAAAAACACTCTTTTTATGTTAGCAAATAGTGCACACATTTAGCACAGTTTGTCTTCTTGATAATGCCACAAAATATAAATGTAATATCTGTTCTAAGGAAGGATGCCAAAACAGAAAAATGTTGGACAAAATTGAGATTTCCAGTGCAGGAAGAATGAGTACTATGGTAGAGCAGGGCAGAAGGCCATAGAACTAAACAACAGAGAGACATAAATGGTTTTGAGAAACCAAATCTCTTTAAACCAAACCAAAAGCACATGCTAATGAAAACGTGTGGTTACAGTCATCATCCGGAGACCAATATTTCTGGAGCCTTCATTAGGATGTGCTACCACACAATGCACTTTTGTGCTCATTAATAACACTGCCTTGTTACATTTAATGTAGCCCCTTTGCTTTATTTATCTTCCAGCAGTTTCATGATGTAACTTACCTTTTATTTTTACTGTCGTTCCAATGCAGGATCTAATGGCCAAATAACATATGGAGGTGTGACAGAGGAAGGCTTCATCATCAACCCTGTCACAGGAGTCATCACCACCACAAAGGAGCTGGACACAGAGCTGCAGGATCACTACACACTCACTGGTACTAGAATATACATTTACTTGTAATGTTATGTATTAAATCGCACACTTGAGTGTATCAGCTTAGACCTTTGTATGAGATTCAGCCGTCTTCAGCTTAACACTTTCCATCTGTCACCAGTGTATGCCAGGGATGGAGGGCTGCCTCCTAACTTTGCTAAAGCCGTAGTCCGTGTGGAGGTGCGGGATGTGAACGACAATGCTCCGGTCTTTGCAAAGCCACGGTATGAACTCGAGGTGCCGGAGAACCAGACCCCTGTGGAGCTTTGCTTCCTGAAGGCCACAGACCCTGACTCAGGTCCTGGTGGAGAGCTGGAGTACAGAATCACTGGTGAGAATCAGCGCTGTGTGTCCAATCCAAGTATTTTATTTGGATTAGATTTAAAGGGTGATTAAATCCACCACAATTGCAGTAATTGCATTTTCAGGGCGTGTCTACTGTGAAATTAACAATATCGTGGGAAAAACATTGAACTTTTGTCATTTTTGTTGTTTTTCAGGCTGACACGGTGAAGTTTAAATTTAGAGATTGTTGACATGTTGACACTTGACACCTTGGACATTTTTGTTGATATCTAAAGTTGTAGTGACAGCATATGGGATTTAGTCTTAGCTAGTGGAGTTGGGCTACTTGCAGTGTTTGGACGACACTCCGTTCCTTCCATATCAAAAGCAAGATCTGCACAGTTACAGTAAACTTGCTCTTGATATTGTCCATCTGCCTCTCTGGATCACATTCAGACTTTGTACAGATTTTGCCCTTTTTCTTCTTTCAAGACTTAACTCACAGAAAATGCCTGAATTTTTCCCCCCATCTCTTTCCATCTAGCGGGGGACCCTGATGGAGATTTCCAGCTCCATGTCACCACAGGAGCTCTGTCTACCTCGCGTGGGCTTGACAGGGAGACAAAAGCAGAATATACTCTGGAGGTGGTGGCCACCGACCGAGGCAGCCCTGCTCTGAGCGCTGCTGTCACAGTGGAAGTCAAGGTGATGGATGTCAACGATAACAGCCCTGCCTTCAGCAAAAATAGCTACTTGGTGGAAGTGTCAGAAGATGCTCCAGAGGGCTCTCAAGTTCTGGAGGCAAGTAGCAATTAAGATGATCGGAGATTCCAAATTCACTCCTTTATGTAACATCTCATTGACATTTTCATTTCTTCTGTTTTTGTCTAATTTTCAGGTGTCAGCAGTGGATCCTGATGATGGTCTGAATGGGAAGGTTCTGTATTTCCTCAGTCGAGAGGCACATGGAGCGTTCAACGTGGAGGAGACCACTGGTCGGATCACCACATCAGCTCCTCTGGATCGTGAAAAATCTGCATCATACAGCTTCCAGGTGTTTGCTGTCGATCTTTCTCCTGCTGCACCCAGGAACTCCTCTGCTCAGGTAAATGATGGCTTAGGTATCAAAATGTTTAGTTAAACAATTGAACTGGATTGAGAAGCACATTGTTTTTTAAATTTTTAATGTTCAGCACTTTTCCATGTGACCCAAATGACCTTTACTTTATAGGTGACAGTCACCATCCTCGACGTGAACGACAACATTCCCTTCTTCATTCAAGATCCGTTGGTCATCGAAGTGTCCAGCAGGCGTTCACAGCGGGTTTTAGCCACCATGAAGGCTGAAGACAAGGACTTTGGAGCCAATGGTTCAGTGTTTTATCGTTTCGCTGCCCCAGTGAAGGGCTTCAGCATCAACTCCCTCACTGGGGAGATCCAGGCCACAGAGCCACTTGGAGATTTGACCCAGGCTCAGAGGACCCTGATAGTGGAGGCCATGGACCAAGGCAGCCCAGCTCAGTCTGCACAGGGGGTGGTGGTGATTTATGTGAAGGAGGTGGAGTACAGCGGCATCCGTTTCTCTAGGAATGCTAGAGACGTCAGCATACAGGAGAATGCTGCAAAAGGTTAGACAATTTTGTCAGGATTTAGAGGGATTTGAGCAGGTTTTTTTTGTTCTTGTATATTCTTTGGCAGTTTCATGTTGTCACAATTATGGAATATTTTCTCGGCTCTACTTCAAAAACTCAGGCACAACTGTGGCTCAGGCTCAGGCTCAACATCCAGATGGCACACGGATAGGTATCAACTATAGCCTCTTCAGTGGGAACAGAAAACAGGCTTTTAGCATCAGCTCCTCAACAGGTGAAACTCACACTGAAATTAATATTGCATTAATTCAGTTTGTTATTTAGATGTGGATTTAAAAATATTGTATATACAAAAATATTCATATGATGATCACTAATACCAAATTTTTCATTCACATCTTCCCTCATCAGGTGAAATCCGGGTGCAGAGCTCCAGGGGACTAGACTTCGAAGACACCCCTAGACTCCGTCTAGTTGTAAAGGCTGAAACCATGTCCTCCACATCTTTCATGGCTTTTAACTTGATCCTGCAGGATGTCAATGACAACCTTCCTCGCTTCCAGCTGCAGAATTATGTGGCCTACATGAAAGAAGCACAAGGATATGAAATGCCAATCATACAGGTGCTGACAAATATAGAAAAATTGTGCAGTAAAACAAAGTTATGGGGATATTTGGTCTGCTACAGTTCTGCTGAGAGTAAAAATAAATTCTCATTGTTCTCCCTTTTTCTTCCCTCTCCTCCCTTCTTTTCCCAGGTGGTCGCTGAGGATGTGGATCAGGGCCAGAACGGTCAGGTGACCTACTCCATCCAATCATCAAGCATGAGTGGCCTGTTCAAGATCGACCCTGTGACAGGAAGCATCACTACAGCAGCTATCATGGACCGGGAGATCTTCACCCAAACCAAGTGAGGACAGATGTGTGGTTGAATAAACCTTCATAAGAACCACTATGTATGCATATATTGTGGAAGAAAATTTAGTGCACATGTAAAAATATTGCTACAAGGTGCTGTGCAGAAAAAAAATCTGGTTCGTTTACACAGGTAAACATGAATAGCACATCATGAATTGTTTTCACTCTGCTAGATTGATTGTGTTTAGATATCTGCTGAGAAAATTGGCATAGTCTGCTGAAGATGCAAGCATCAGTGCAACCAGATATCTCCATGCCAGATGTATCACAGCTGCTCCTGTTCACTGAAACATTTTTCTAATTTTTTTGCATGTTGCTTTCATAAGAAATTGAGAATTTGTAACTAAATGTAAAAAAAAGATGCACATCAGTTCATCAAGCACTCTTTCTATAAATACATTAAAATTAAACTTGAGAGAGGAAGACTGTTTAAACAACCATTTTTCTGCCCATCCACAGGCTTGTAGTTACAGCAACTGATAGAGGAAGCCCACGACTGGCTGGTTCAGCGACCCTGACAGTGATGATTGTTGACCAAAATGACAACAGTCCCACTATTCCCTTGCCCCAGGAAGTCCGCATCCCAGAGAGTAAATATTTTAATTTAAAGCAATTGTTGCACTTTCTCGTTATGTTTCTTTGTATGTGGCACTTCACAGCAAACATTCACAAAACAAAAGCTAAGCAGGTAGGAGGATGTTTATGGAATATTGAATGCAACTAACAGTTTTTTGTTCAACTTCCGTCTCTTCCAGATACTTTGATAGGAACAGAGATCACTCTTGTGACTGGTAACGATGTCGACTCTAGCCCCGCCCTCTCCTACTCCTTGCAGTTAGACCCAACAGCTTTAGGCAAGTTTGGGATTCACCGCTACAGTGGAGGAGTGTCACTCACTGCTCCTCTAGACTTTGAGGAGAAGACGTGGTACACCCTGACTGTCAGAGCTACAGACAGCCAGCACCAAACTGAGGCTAACATTACGATACTGGTGGAGGATATTAATGACAATGCACCTGCATTCACCCATGATCTCTATCAGGTGTGTAAAATTAAGACAATGTTTTCAATACATGTGTTGTTTAGTCTCAGAAAATGATATATGCACCTCAAAAACAGCTGCTTTACCTCCATTTCTATACTTAGTATTTGTTTTAATGTACTCAATAAATACAGTGCAGAAATAAATCTCATATTTTCATCGCATACTTTTGAGTGAATGCACAGAATGTGTGTTTAAATTTGTGATGTATTAACACCTTATAAAGTTTGATTGCAAAATTAATTTGCTTCATAAACTGTTTCTCTCCAATAGACTGCTTTATAATGGCACTCTTGGGCTTGACATACACTGTAACGAAAAAAACACACATACACACATGTATACATTCCCAGCTTGCACACAGTGGAGGTGATAAAAGTTTACTGCCCAATATTGACTGGGGAAAGGTTGGAGAGATGAGTCGAATAATATTTACTACTATGTCTCAGGAAATGACCTCAACATTAGCACACACTTAGGAAAAAAACAGGGACTACATTCTAAAATACAATAAAAAAATTCCCCTCTGTGAGTGTAGTGTAGTTGACCTCCTCGCCATGTGTTTGGGAATTTTACCCCAGTATTTATGTGATCAGTGGACAGCTTTTTTGTTTCTTTTTTCTCATGCTTAAGAGATGTTTTTAATATTTATGCACTCCAGATCACTCTTCCTGAGCACACACCACCAGGAAGTGCAGTTATCACCGTAACAGCAACTGACAGGGACTCAGGAGAGAACGGAAAGATCACCTACAGAGTGATGTCAGCGACTCAGGAGGGTTTCTACATTGACCCCAGCAATGGTGAGATAACCTTGGCTCTTTCCTGATGTATTTTACCTCACTGCATCAGTTCCAGTTTTAACCGGAAGTAAGATTTATTGCATTTTGGGAGTAACTCTTTCAACACAATGACTGAATCCATTTTATCGTCTTCCGTGTCCAGGAACCCTGTTCATCAATCACAGAGCTGAGTTTGACCCTGAGCGTCCGTCAGTCAGTATTGTCATTGAAGCTAGTGATGGAGGCTCGCCTTCGCTGTCCTCTCTCACTACAGTCCAAGTTCAGATCTCTGACGTCAATGACAACGCTCCTGTGTTTCACCAATCAGACTACAGGTTCGTCTGTTTTCATCAGAATTTGAATGTATTCTAGTGTAACGTCAACAGTTGTACCTTATATATGTAATGTTCTGCTTGCAGGGCTACAGTTTCTGAGGACGCCATCCCAGGTTCCACAGTTCTGACTTTTGAAGCCTTTGACAGCGACCTCTCTCGAGAAAACTGCGGTTTTGACTTTGCTATCGCCAGTGGGAATGAAGGAAATGCGTTCCAGATCGAAAGCAGTGTGCGGTTCCTGGAGGGACGTGGCTTTCAGACAGTTGGGACCCTACTGTTAGCTGAGGGGCTCGACTTTGAAACAAAGCCACTTTACAACCTCACAGTAGTGGTGTCAGACCGAGGTGTTCCCCAGAGGAGCTCTAGTGTTGCTGCAGTGATAACCATTGGTGATGTGAATGATAACCCTCCAGTGTTCAGTAGAGCAGAATATACTGTGTCACTGAGTGAGGGAGCTGCTGCTGGGACTGAGATCATTCGGCTGACTGCTACAGGTGAGCAAATATCTCCCGTTTTTATCAACTTCTCTGCAATTGTCTCCTCATTTCTTGTAGTTCCCTTCCTATGTTGTCTGAGTTAATTTATTCTACCCTTTCTTTTTGCCAGACCCAGACTCAACTCCCAATGCCGAAGTCCAGTATACCATCAGCTCCGGTGATGAGGTGAACTTATTTACCATGGACCAGTGGACTGGAGCTTTGAGGCTTCAGCGAGCCCTTGATCGTGAGCATCAGTCCACGCACGTTATCATCATTCAAGCCACAGACGGACAGGGTCACTTTGCACTAGCTCCAGTCATCATTGAAGTCAAAGATGTAAATGACAATCACCCATTCTTCCCTGTGGAAGTCCTGACTGCCAGCATCAGAGAAAACCAACCAGCAAACTCAGCTGTGACTGTTCTACATGCCATAGACCATGACACAGGGGTTTTTGGCCTAGTGAAGTACTACATGGTGGAGCGGTCCGGGGCAGGAAAAGACAGCTTCGCTGTGGACCAGAACTCAGGAGAAATCAAAAGCAAAATTCCATTTGACTTTGAGAAGATCAACTCCTTTAATTTTGTGGCAATAGCAGTAGATTCAGGCAACCACTCTGCCACTGTGACTGTTCAGGTGTTTGTCACAGGTGAGGATGAGTATGACCCACTCTTCACAGCCTCTGATTTTTCCTTTGAAGTGCCAGAGGGAGCCAAGAAAGGCCAGAGCATCGGCCAGGTCCAAGCCAATGATGAGGATGGTGGGGTGGATGGTATTGTTCTCTATTCTTTCACCTCTAGCTCTCCATATTTTGATGTAAACAAAACTACTGGGGTGATTTTTCTCAAGTTGGACAGCTCAGGCAGCAGCAGTAGCAGTGGGTCAGGCCGGAGTAAACGGGAAACCAGGGTGATGACCCTGGATGTGAAAGCTCACAGTCCTCTAGACACATCTCGCACTACTACAGCCCAGGTCTCCATTGATGTCACAAACACCAACTTTGGTCTGGCTGCGGATGTCAACATCCTGCTTATCAGCATAATAGCTGTGTCTCTTGGTTTTATCATACTGCTTGTGGTCATGGCTGTGGTGGTGTTCCTGGTCAAGTCACGCAGGAGAAAGAAAGGCCAAGATACAGGAAATAGAACTGTTGCTTCAGGAACTGCCTTGCAGAAACTGGATGATTGCAACTCAGGACCGGGAGGGGAAAGGATCTATCATCAGACCTTGCCAGGCTATGCTGGAGATCAGGGTGGGGCAGGTGGTGGTCCTTACACTAGAGGGGGCTCTTTGGATCCTTCTCATTCCAGTGGAAGAGGATCTGCTGAAGCCGCAGAGGATGATGAGATCAGGATGATAAATGAGTACCCCCGTGTCGCCTCCATCACCTCGTCTATGCAGGAGCACATCTCAGCCAGAGGACCAGACTCTGGAATCCAGCAGGACGCTGACCAGCTCTCTGATATCTCCTGTGAGCCTGCAGCTTTGGAGGGCAGCACATGGTTCAAGGGAAAGAAACTGGGAGGCAGTCTCAGCGGGACCTTGCTCTCTGGCCAGCTCCCAGTCTATCGAGATGAGGGAGGTGGTTACTTGGGAGTAGGCCGGGGTCTCAACATTTCCCTCCCCAAGGATTACGCCTTCCCTGAAGACGGTAAGCCGTCAGTGGATGGCTCCCTCACAGCTATTGTTGCCAGTGATGAGGAGCTTCGTGGCAGCTACAACTGGGATTATCTACTCAACTGGTGCCCTCAGTTTCAACCTCTCGCAAATGTCTTCACAGAGATTGCGAGGCTGAAAGATGAAACCGCTCAGCAGAGTCAGAATCCCCGCCAACCTTTCCAACCTAAGCCCAAAATGGACCCTAAACCTAGAATTGACCCCCCACCACTCATCACATCAGTGGCCCATCCAGGGGCCATGTCAGTTCCACCCAAAGTTCCTGTGATTGGGCGGACATTCCCTCACTTGGCTTCACTCCGTAGGTCCCCTATCAGTCATGAGGGATCCATTTCATCAGCAGCAATGTCACCCAGTTTCTCCCCTTCTCTGTCCCCTCTGGCAGCTCGATCACCAGCTGTTTCTCCATTTGGAGTCACCCAAGGGCCCTCAGCGTCCATGATCAGCACCAGGGAGCCCTCACTGGACCAGAGTCCTGATCATGAGATGAGAATATGATTGAAAAATCCCAAGCCAACTAAAGGAGGGACTTAAAGACAGACAACATGAACAGAGAATAATAGGCCCTCCTTTTGGATGTTCTTTTGCATGGCTCAAAAGAAAGCAAGCGGTGGTGTCAAGTGTACTGTCATTCTCAGAAATTATTGTTTTCATCACAAGAATGAAGGTTTCATGAATGTCCAGATAGAGACGTTTGTGTAAAGTGTCTGACCGCTTGATTTTTGGGCAATAAACACAACTACAAAAAACATACTGAACCGTCTCTAGGTAGAATATGTGGATTAGTGCATCTGTTGGCTGGCAGTGTTGCAGGAATACACAAAAGTGGAACATGTGCCTGGTTTGACAGGACCATCCCACCCCTCCATTTTCACAGTGACGCAGGTCTCCACGAACTGATCTGGGTTAAGAGGTAAACTGACCTCTTCGTGGGAACGTGCACTCACCACGCCCTGCAGTCAGAGATCCCTTAGTGTGTAGATAGATAAATGTGTAGTTCTCATGTTACCTCGCTGGCTGGCCAGAGAGCAAAGGACCTTGTCCCTCTCTTTGTGTCTGTGGACATTTTTACACTTCAGTATTAAACTCATCTTGTGGCTGCTTTTGAAATGGCCTTTGGACGTGTTCGTGAACCCCATGGACGGAAAAATAGTGTGTGTTCACAAAGTCATGGATTCATGGAATTGCCAATGCATCACACAGTGGAAGAGCAAGGGAGATTATTGTTTTTCTCACTAATTCAGATGTCACTTCTTTTGATTTTACTTTTATTTTTATATTTTTATATGAATTTATGATTTCAGATCCATTATTCCACATTGAGAGGTTGTTGTTTTTTGTGTATGTGCATATATGTATATTTGTATGTATGCAGGCTACGCTATGTACTGTATGTGTCTCCTAGGTTTTTAGAGACTCTTGTGACAGTTCTGGTGTGAGTGTGAGGGGGATATTTGAGTTTTTTGCATTATTTATATGAAAAGAGGACTTTCTGTCACAGTTTGACAATAGGAAACTAAGCACAGCTCACTCTTTGCTGTGTTGTTACCTTATGAATTTTTCTTTTTTTTTCTTTTTTTTTTGTCAAATTGTTGATCATCACGAATCCAAAACAGCAGCTGGATAAAAACCTGTGATCAATTTAAATGCTCGCTTCTCCAGTTCAGCACTTGTGCACAACAGCACATTCCCTTTGTTATTCAGGGACAACTCAATTTGCTGATCACCTCTGTGTCTTTGAAAAGAAAGTGCTTCCTAAAGACAGTTGCATTAGTCATTAACTTAAGATTTTATGTGAAGATATTACTGTGAAGTTGTTCATCTCAGCACAATGGAAATAACATGCAATGGCCCAGCTAAGATTCTCATAGGAAAGTGGCAAAACTTGGAGAAATGTAGCACATTAACCAGACAAGTGGGAACTAAAAGCCAGAATGCATGAGGCCTGATGAATGTACAAGGATTTAGCAACCAGTGCAGTATTTATGGTCCACATTAACTCTCAGTTCTGTGCATTTTATTTCTGTGATTCATACACTGAGATTGTCACCAACATGATGAGGTGTTTTAACGTTCCATATGTGTAACTCATCTGCACCTTCTTTCTTTTATTTTATTGTTCATATTCAGTTATAGCAATCTGTTAGTCCAGCACGAGCCAACAGGCTTTAAGAGTGTCCTTGTCATTCTTCCATGTGTATACATCATTCCGGCCTGTTTTTGATCTTTTGGGGTAATTGCAGTGATTGGATATACTCTTGCTTTCAAGAAAAAAGGCTTCTACCTCTGTTCTTTGTTCCGCATAACCCTACAAATCGCCTCATGCAGAGCTGGCGCAGCATCAGCTAGAGGTTACTCATGCCATGAGCCTAACTCCAGCACAACAATCTCTTGACTCATAGTAGTGCTGTCTCGGAAACATTTGTGTTAGAAAACCTCAGTTTGGAGTTCACTTTGAGATGACTGCCAGTGACTGATCAGTGGAGCAACGGCAGAAGGAAAGGAGCTGTACTTGTATTTAAAGCAAATAATAAATTCCTACTGATCTCTTTTGACAAACTAGAGTCAGAGTTCATCTTTTTCAGAATTCAATACAAGACTTTGAGAGAACATCTGAGAGGTAATTAAAGTTTAACAGTGTTTCAGTTGTGTGAACTGCAGATAGTAACTTTGAAGAGGGGAAGTTCAGTAATTTATGAGAAGGCTACTACTGAAGGGAAAGAGCATTCTTTGGGAAAAACTACCACCTGAAGGTAAGAGTTTAATGTGGTGGCCTTAAATGCAGTTTTTGCTTGTACAATATAAATTAGTTTTGTTCATTTATAAAGCTGGGAAATGCATCCATGCAACTTTTCTTTCACAACATACAGAATAGGTCCCACAAAAATAATCGCTGTATCACAGAATCTTGAACTCCAGTCAAATTCCAGCTTATATATAGTCATATGATGTTTATGTAACTGATTAATTACAAGATGTTTATTTCATATGGAGCATAGACATGTTTGCATAGCTGCTGTGAATTTTTTTTTTTACTTCATTTGGTGATCGCACACACAGCCGTGCAGTGTTTCTCTGTTATTGTTATGTGCAGAAGGAGCTGCACATGGAGTTTGACAAGAGAAAGAACCAGAGACAGAAGCTCCTGGAGAGTGAGTTTGAAACAGAAGACATTTTGTAAAATGAGAGGCAATGATGATAAATTGCACAAATAGTCATCAGTCAGTGGAAGATCGGTTGTACAATTCACAGGTATGATTACACATGGATGCATGTATATATTCTATATTACATAGACAACTGTAGTTCATGTGGATAATTTACAGTAACAACATATTACCTAAATTATATTCTTCCTTAGGGGGTAAAAAAGCTTGCTGCCCTGGCTTTTACATTCACCTCCACACACAGCTGTGTTTACAGCCTGCTGTCCCAGGGCGACTTTTGCAGCCTACTCCTTCACTAACCCCACACAACTTCAAATAATCACAAGCACACGCACACACGTACTTAAAGGCTACTACACAGTGACACACATGGCCCACAACAATCTCCCCCAGCTGATACTGGCCCTGATCCAGCTCCTACAGGCACATACTTGGCAGGTATTTTAGCTGCAGAATCTGGGAGAAATTTGTCTGGAGGAGAAGTCGATCCCCTGGAGAAGATGTAAGCCAAATATGAAATCTTTGGTGCAGTAGGATATTTGCGTTTGTGTTTTGTTACAAAGCATTGTAATAATCTGAAAGGCAGTGGTGATTCTCGAAAGGCACAGTAAAGTCATATATAGCTACTTCATCCTTGGAGTAACATTTAATTAGGAACTTGCAAAAAAGATGCACCTAATTTTAATGATTATCCAACTTTACATTCATTCTTGCGTAGTTGTTCTTCATATTATTTAAAGGCCCTCAAAACGTGTTTTTACAGGTTTACAATGAGAGCTGTAACAAATTAGTTACATTTTAAATAGTCGATCGAGACTAATTTAACTTTACATGGCAAACAAGAGATCCAACACAAAAAGAAAATTAAGAAAAACAGCTTTCACCTTCCAACAGCATGAGTAAACCTTGACTTGTATTTCAGTTTATTGCTGTTTCCACTTTCACACTGGAATATGAATCAAGATTTTTAACGTAACTGTCAATTGTTGAGAAGGTATCATTTTCCCTGACAGCTTTTGGAATTTAGTAGTAATTTAGAGAAAAGGCACCCCGAGTGTTATGAACAGAAGTGAAGACTTTGGAGAACAGGCACTTTTGATAAATCTTATTCTCTGTAAAAGTTACATTCCAGAAAAGCAAACTCTGTTATAGGCTGTTTTCTTTCCAGTAGATCTGGTTAATCTGCAGCTGTACTCTCTGGGAATCAAGCCTGTAAACATCAAATTAGACTTGGCCCACACTGCAGTTAGCATCCAGGTGCTCTTTCATTCTGACTTTGATCTGTTCAACTTTGTTAAATGACGGCGCAGGACATGAACATGAATGTACAGCTACGAAGGAGCAAAACATTCATGTGGCTGTTAAGTGTGAAGCATTGTATAGTGTATATCAGAGAAAAATATTAACGCACTCCACTGGTTGATGGAGCATTCATGAATGTCGGTCGGTGCAGAGAGAAAGGGAGAGCAAAAGGGGAAAAAATGGAACAGAAACAGGAGCTCTGGAAGTAAGAATCTTTATTGCAACTTTTAGCTGAGCTTGAGGTCCTGCTGGAATTTTTGAACTGCTATTTGTTAGAGGCAGAGTAACGTTTCCACTAAGACATATTCATGAAAAATAAGACCCAAATGTGGTGTCTGCTGTGCAAGTATAGCAATATACTGTGCATGCGATGCTGCTGTGAAAAAGACTGATCTGAAAGATATGAATAATTACGCCTTGCATTGAATTCCTCCTAACTTGAGCTTTTCACAGTACTTATTTTTCTTTTTTACCCATGGACTTCCTTATTCACATATTTTAGCAGAAACTGAATAAATCTGGTACACTTGAGGACATGGCCAGCACTAACATTGTCAGTATTTTCTTATTTTCTCATGACAGTCAAGCCACGTATTTGGTGACCAAATATTTTAAGGGGCAAAGCATTGATTTTTCACCTAAAGTTCCGTATACCTGTCAAATGGAGAATGTGAAAACATTTGTATAGGCATGGCTTCTTCTTCTTTCAATGTTGTGCTATGTAATGTCAAATATTTTGTTATCTCTGCTTGGATAACACATCACAATATTACATTTAAAATGTAAGTTTGCAAAAGGGAGGCATGCGGTTTGAAAAAGGCAAACATCACACTTTCGGGGTTCATTTAAGAGGTGCATTATGGAAAATGTTAGTGCTGCTTAATCCAAACAAGTGAGTAAAGGCCACAATATCTGCGCTGCACACTGTTTAATGAAATCAAAGTATCAGTAGGAAGTAGACTGGCTGCGTTCACAGTAACATCACACGACTGTTCATCAGTTTGTGTTCTGCTTTCCTGGAGCCAGCAACAGGACATTGTCTGTTAGATAAGAATAACTCCATTCAAAAATCTGTTGATAGTGTCCAATTCACTCGGAAGTCTCTTTGAACAGATTCCCAGAGCTACACAGAAGACTTGTGGAAGTTGGCGAAATCCACTTTTGCTCCAAGGTCAGGCGGACCCTAATGAATCTGCTCCCCCCTGTCTGCCATCTCCCTCCCCAGGAAATTACCATGAACACATACATTTCTACATTCCATGACATCTAAAGGTTCTCAGGAGAACCTCTGGTGCCAAGATCCAGTTTCATTGCTGTTTATCAGTTGTTATCTCTGCTGGCGGAGGGAGAAATTGTCACTGCCGTGTGGGAGCTGCGTGTTTTCTGCACGTACGTGAGGCTGAACATTTGCGGACAAGCTGTGTATCCACGGGTCTGTCGTGTGTTTAGGCTTCGATACTGTCATGTGGTTCAAATATCAACTTTTTGCGAAACAGCCTTAATTTCTTGTGCCACAAAGAGCTGCAGAATTCGCTCAACCCAAAGGTAAACTGTCAAATTTCAATTTACCTCCAATGTCAACACGGAGTTAACTTCTCCCTCCCTTTCGTGCCGTGCCACTCGCATGTCTAACGGGATTCACGGAGGAAAAACAGTCACCGAGGGTATTTGGCTCCTGGCCTCTGTATTGCTATTTTTAGTGAGTTTCCACTTTTTTTTCCTGTGGCGTCAAGCAGAGGAAAAATGACAGGAGAAAGGAGCCAGCTGAGTCAGTGTGAGCCTGTTTCTCATTTGTGCTGACCTTGTGTTACAGGACTCCCTCACTAGTGTCACTCACACTTCACACTGCAGGAGAGAGCAGCGAGATGGAGGGATGGAAATGGAGCAGTAGACATGACAAGGAAGCCTAGCAAGGCAAGAACCAAACACAACTGTACCTGTCTGCACTTCAAAAACAGTCTCATGATCGCTTTTTGCATTACAGAGTCAAAACAGTCCAGTGAACTCTGCTACACTGTTAATTAGTGAGAAATTACAGGAATTGAAGGGAATAATCCCACAGAGAATTTGGTGCAGTTCTACACTTTCTAAACACCGCTTTGGGTGATTGTTTAATGCACTTTGTTTGTACATTGTTAAAAATAGCACCATTAATCAATTTCTTAAATGCTAGAAAAATAAATTGTTCTTTGGAGAGCAGTGTGGAGCAATCAGTCAGGAAGGCAAAGTACAAGTGTAAAAAATATGCAATGTGCTTCTAAAAGGAAAAAAAAAAGCTCATTTCACCACAACTGCTGAATGTTTCCTTGTGAGAGTGTGCAGGTGTCAAACATTCTGGGGCCCAAACATTTGGGTTTATGGTCAGTCAGTCAGTGTGTTGGCTTTAGGCTGAAAGCAATGGCTTGGGCAAAGAAATATGAACTATGTCAAGTTGTTCCAAGAGTTCTTTGCAAATGTCTGTTCGATTTAAGGCTGATGGAAACTTTGTAGCACCTAACATTTTGTTATTTTCTGTATCTTCTGTACCGTGAGAGACAGACTGTATAGAAATCAGGATACAGAAATAGTTTTTGCTTCCACGCACTAATCAACTAAGAAATATATTAGCAACAAATGGATCTCAACACTGTATTAATCAGATTTAAAAATATGAATTGTGACATATAAATTTCCATTCATTTCCCAACATTCTCTTTAGGCAAAATGACTAAGAGCAAAACCACAAAGTGACAGCAACAAACTTTTCTCCTAGTGAGATATGATGCATTTACCTCAGCGTTTACATTTATTACTTTTAAGAGAAAAGTATTTGCATGTTTTTTTCTTCCCGTGGCACAGTAGAGAATAGTCATAAAGTCATCAAATTAACTTTAAATGTCACTTAATGCACTATTCATGTGAAATTCCCCAGCTTTAGTGAACATAGGGTATCAAAATGGATCATATTAGTAAAGTGAGGTATCTAGCTGTACTGTCTAAAATTCTATTGACTTGAGCGAACATGTTTCAGCATTTTCCCTTTATAAGAAAAAAGTTGCATTATTTATTCATCCATCTAACAATTAGAAGGTACATTTGAAGTCAAGGTATCTTGACCACAAAGTTGATCGAATTCATTAGATAAACTGTGCTAAAATGATTATACTCTAATTAAAGTTACTTATTTTATGTCATATTCTCAAGATAAGCAGTGACTTTGTGCAGCCTTTATTTATTTTTAGCCGTTTACTCTGGGAAATCTCCTCTTATCTTTAGATAACAAATGGTGAACATACTGGCATAATTATAGGCAATAACATACATGTACCCTTTCACATATTTGCTCTGGATGAATGTCCTTATGGAAAAGAAAAGTCTTGAGCGAACAATGAGTTGATTAAAATAAATCTGAGCACCATTTCTTATACAAGATGACAAGATAATTATGCGGTGATCTTGAGATAATGAACCACAATAAATTATTGGCCTCTCAGCTTCCATGGTCTGCTGATAATCTGACTTTTCATTACTTTTCTTGATTGGTAGCCCTATAAATAATCTAGAACTATCAATCCTGTTGTTTCTTTAAGCAACTTTAGTTGTTTTACTGGTTGAGTTTTCCCACCTTATGTGTGATGTAAACTGAAGAGGGTCACAGATATAAGGTCAGTGATATCCCCTTACCAGACAACAGAGCCTGAAATATATTCATCTTTTGACATTACAATGTGCTGCAGCATCTATTGCTTTTACTGATTGTGAAGAATGAAGCCCAGTGACCCATTTATTCATGATCTCATGCTCCGAGGCTGAATGGGCCATTCAACTCCGCACAGGTTACAGTGTCGCCAGCCAACACATTACAGGGTGGAGCTCCTCTCTGCTCCGTAATTCCTTATTTGCATGAATTACGAGCCGTGGTAACTAAGACTGGGTTCAGAGGTCATGTGGCACCCAATTCGAAAGCACAGCGGAAAAGGGAGGGAAGTTGAGTGAGTGATTGCCAGGATTATTGTTCTCCACTCTGCAAAAGCCTTAATGGACTCCATACCTCTTCCTCCCTCATCTCGTCACTCTGTTCAGTTTCCTTCTCGCTTGCTGCATATTTCTACAGAGCGTAACTGCCGCAGGAGGGCTGGTTCTGGTACAACTGCCTGTCAGCCTGTTAGGACTGTCATAATGTCAGCAGCAGCTTACTCCCGTGTTCACAGTCAAGTTCAGACTGCTTTTTTTTTCCCTTCATCATTTTCTGCATTTTCTTCCTCCTCTTCTCCTTTCATCCCACTGTCACAAAGCCTTCATCTTTTCTTCTCTCTCCCAGCCTCATTTATTCTCTGCCCTCTTCTATTTGTGTGCAAGATGTGAGCCGAAGGTCTGACAGAGATACAGAACTTGAGAAAACACTCTCTGCCCTCAATCAGGAGGGTTAAACCAACACCATAGGCAGCAAGGGAAAGCAACAGGACAACAAAACCACTTCTTTTTACAAACAAAAGAAAAAAGGGGGCTACAGCGAGCCTTTAAAGGGGAAAAATTGTGATGATGGTGGAGGCGAAATATGTTTCACATTACAAGCCATTATGCTGATTTATGATTGATAGATTGATAGACTGTGAGTCAGGCTTTTTCTTAGATGGAAAAATCGATCTATAATGCTGAAACTGAACATTTTCAGCATTTTTAAACACCGCAGTCGGCCATTTATTTCCCCGTGGTTCTGCATATCACGTGTACACCTTCTGTTTTTCTACCGTGTGCGGAGCATATGCCAGAGCTCTGTAAGGAGGTGTAGGTCACCGACCCCTTGCTGTCAAGGAAACGCTCGGCATTATCCTCCGCAGATTTTTCACATGAAAACAATAACGACCAGCTTTACTTGTGGGGTTAAACCCGGCATTCCACTCAGATTATTCGTCTGATACTCACTACCGAGCAAAATCTCACGCATGTAAACTTTGGTAATGGATTCAGTAAGAGCAGAGCAAATCAGCAGAGACGTTAGATCTCAGTGCGTCCACTTACTGTTTTGCATTTTGGCCATACATGGTGAAAACAATTGCAGAAAGTAGCTGCTTTCCAGAGTCACGGAGTTCACTGCGAGTTCCCTTTTAATTAACTTCTCATTTTATTCTAATCTCCCATGACTATTATCTGACAAGAATTCAGAGAGGCTCAAGCCATGAATAATTAGTTTCCTGTATGGCGAACTGGCTTACAGTGTGCACCTTCTGTTCACTCAGTTCTTCTTGTCAAATTATTTAATTCATTCACTAGCATTTGTAAACAACGTGTCTTTCTGAACATGCAAATTTACTGCCCATCAGCCCAGAGATTCTTCAGGAGACTGATCAGAGCCGAAATGATTTATGGCTTGGATTATAATGCTCAGATAGAGAAGCAGTCAAAAGGGAGATTACCAGAACCTGTAGTTCACCCTGTACAGCCATAATTCACTAGAGTAATAAATATTCCTTGTGGGCATTAGGAAGAAGATAATGAAAGGCAGGTCTCCTTATAAATCTATGTGCACAGTGCTGTACTGTTCTTTACTTTTATTACCTTTGACTTTCCAGTCCTTCAAAATCAGACAGTTCAGTCTAACCACAGGGCCACTGCTTCACCGACTGCTCTCTTGTTTAGAATGATTTGCATTCAGATTTGCTTTAATATTACAGCTAAGTTGGTCAGGTCTCAGTTGGAGCAGATGTTTTCTCTCCCTTGCTTCATTTTTTTTCTTCACTTCTCTGTTTTTCTCCAAACCACGTCTCCTATGAATTACATTTTACATGCAGTTATTCAGCAGCAGCATTTTTATGTTTAATGCCACCATTCAGTGCCAGAGCAGGAAGCAGTGCATAGCTCATGCAACAGAAAGCAACACAGGAGGGTGAACTAGAAGGACGTCTACGCTCCATTTGCTGAACCTCACCTTAACAGTACATTAACCACAGATTACGTTTTATGCACTGATTCATATTACTTATTATGCTGATGACTGACTCTTTTATCTTTCTCTTAAATAAAAATATTTTTGCCTTTCTATATTAAATTTAAAATAATGGAAGCTCTATGGATAAAACTATGAAATGAGAACAGCAGATTTGGCTTACAGATCCTTCTGCTTGTTACAAGAACATTTATGGTATATTCAACCATAACACCATGAATAATTTTTGTTTTGACACACTTTGCAGATCAGAATGTGTTTCCAAACGTTCCCACCCTCTCTCCTGTGCTCTGCTTGTCATCAGCGCTAACAATCTCAGCAAACCTCCTGCTGCTCAACGGAGAATAGCTGCTCCATCTTTCTGTCGAGAGTGTGGACAAGACTTAGCTTCAGATGAGCCTTCCCAAAATGTCGAAGTAAAACAGGGAATTAAGAAGTATTTACAATAAAAGGGGGATCATTTGTATGGAGCTCCTTCTTTTTTTCGGCCAAGAAGAGACGTGGATCAGGCTTATCATCGGGACGAGCCAACTACTTGTCATTTCAGCTTAAAGCGCTGGACTGCTTAAGTACTCCAGGCACAGAGAAATGTGCTCAACACTTTGTTTAGATTAAGTTTGAGGGGAAAAAGTATTGCTAAGCAGTGTGGCTTATATCCACACCGTTTGCACTTAAATAAATTGACTGCAAGTCTTGTGGGAGGTTTCTTTTTTTTTTTTGACAGATGCACTTACAAGCAGCAGCATCATGCTCCTTTGTGGAATGACTGAGTCGATAGCTAAGAGAGAAACTGATCTGACTAAATGGTCCGACTGGCATGAGCTTTGCATTCTCATTTTCATTCACTGTGCAAAATCTTACTTTCCATTCTGTAGTTCAAATATTCTATTATTATTCATGTGGCACTGTTTAAATCCACATAGATTGGCATGGTGTTTTATTGCATGTTCCAGTGGATCTGTCAGAATGAAAGCAATCATAGTGGAAGTGGGAAGACATTGTTATCATTTCTACAAATTGCACTGGCTAATCACATATTTGGAGGTGCTGTTTTTACAGACAATGCAAAAAAAAATCACATTTTACCTTTGCTATTGTTTTACGGCTTGCCTGCCAAAGTGTATGTTGGCAGCACTGGTGGAATTCAATTACACATCATGGACTTCCCCACTGAAAGACTTACTCATAGTCCGGTTTAATAGGTGTGGTCACAAAACAAAGCCTGGTATTATCGAAAGCACACAGTTCAAACACACTGTTTCTATGTGATGGTAATATTGATGCACGCGATGCTGATGACAGTGAAATCTGGTTCCTACTTTAAGAAAATCAGCTGGCAAATTGAGACATCCAGGATGCTCATTCTGCAATAAATCATTACTGTAAATGACATCCAAGTGTTTTTCTTGAAAAGCCTGAGTCACAGCAGCTGCCATTAGTAGTAGTAGCTGAGTCAGGATACCGTGGCTCCTGCGTTTGATTATAACCTCGTGTCTCAGGGCTCCACGTCTCCTAGAGTGTCTCTCATAGGCTGTTTCTGTGCAGCAAATGAGGAAAGAAAAAAGGACAATCTGTTTTGGCCAGCATGAGTAATGAAACCACATTTCTTCTGGCTTGCACGCGAAGCAGCGAGAAAGGGAGAAGAGCTGCGTTACAGCAGGGATGCGAAATCATATAAATTTACAAGGCTTTGGTTTTACTACTTCCAAAAATTTTGTTTTCTGGCTGACGAAAACGTGGATTACTTTGGCTGATTGATAGCGGTGTTAAACATTGCATGATGCTCATTCTGCAGCATTTTCCGTGCTCCAAAAGGTCAAAACAACCAAATGGATTGTCCCCGTCAAAGTGGGTGGTGTAGCTGCAGTGAAAATGAGTCACATTTGAATAAGAATGTTTTCCAATAATGAATGGCTGGGCTCTGGAAGAATTGGTTTGGCTTCTTTGCCGCTGACAGCCGCTGACCACATAATAGAGATATCAGGCACAGCGAGCTGTGAATGATGAAGATTTATCGCAGCGCTGTGGATATCTTCAAGGTGTCCCCCATGGCTCCCACATTTCCTGTCATGTCCAGAAAGTAGACTCCCTCCGTAACCTCGGCATAAGAGTTCAGTCTCATGACTGCCACCTCCCCTACGGTGTCCTCTCCTACTAACTCCCATTACCTCCCCTCTCCCCAAAACTCTCATAGTTATAGAGATTTAGATAGATGCATCGGGGTATTGCACCTTTCCAAAGCCCTCCTCTATCATACTTACAGTGCACAGTCATTTTGAATTATATCTAGTGCAGAAAAACACTGACTTAAACCCTCGCTGATTGAGGAAAACAAGTGCTGGCCGAGGAAGGGAAGGGGAAAAAATAAAATAAATCATGACATTTTTGTAAGTCGCTGCTGGTGTAACTGTGCAGCTAGAGATGTTTGGTTCAGTTGTTATCTACTTCTGGTTTGATACCGGTTTCTCCTCTCCCATATTTTATTCTGAAGTTCTTGGACAATGAAGCATGGAAGTTGTCAGCGTGTCAAGGTTTGTATTCCAACAGCGTCAGTGTGAAAGATGGCTGCACAGTGAGTCTTTTTCCGGGGGAGATTTGGATGTGGCTAAAACATTAATAGCAAAGCATAAACATGACTTAGTGTCAGGGGAGAGTCTGCACAGAGCACACAGCTTCATGTATCTATTTTACACTTGATTAAAACATTTTATAGGTTAAGATGACATGGGGAAAACTGAAAGAACACCAAAATTTACTCAGCTGACAAAATTAATTCTTGCTCATGAGAATTCACTTTCTTTTTTCCACCTCGACTTGTGTTTAAGGATCCATCCAGGATATTGATTTATTGCCATAATTCGGAGACAATAAATTGCATTTCAACTGCATAAATATCATCCAGATGTGGTCATTAAGTAGGTAAAACTTGGTTCATTCTCATATTGGTCCGAAGTTGTAAAATTTTGAGAAATATTAGAAGAGAATGTAAAAAGCTGCTTTCTGAAGAGGTCGGAAATGTGAATATTAGACTCTGATGAACTAGAAGATAATATTTACTTCCATGGCTAGCTTCCCAATGATCTTCCCAGCTTTTGAGGAACATTCAGATTTCTTTTTTCAGCTCTCTCTGTGGCGCAGTAAATGGAACATTCAGCAAACATAGTTGCTTTTTGTACGTATAATAATAAATCCAAGACACCATCACCCCCTCAGTTTTCAGAAGAGCCAGTGTGGTTAATTCTGACAGGTTCGGCTTTGACCGGTCCACCCCCACAGTAGTGCTGCACCCCCATCTTCCTCCTCCTTCTCACGCCTCTATCGTCCCCCACTGTGAGAGTCGTCCAGGTTGTAAAGGATACGGTTTGTGGTCGCACATAGCTCAGATGAACTGAATTCCTGGCAGCGTGGCATGTCACTCGGAGGAACAGTGAGATGTCAGGGCCAGCAAGCTATGAACGAAGGAGGGAGAAAAAATCAGCCCCAGAGATCACGCGCTAGAATAAGATGGATGAGGTGAGAATTCCATTTCATTACAGAAGCCAGTTAAGCATTTTTTTAAGCATGAAGAATTTTCTGCTTACTGTGAAATCTTTTACACATCTGCAGGTAGAGAAGCTCTAATTTCAGCAGATGTGCTTCACCATCAGTGTTTTAATCAAGTGTTACTGAGATGGGCTGATAGGCTGACCCATCATTTTTAAACAATTCAAACAATAGCTACTATTATATGTTGTTTTCTGGACTGTTTTGAAAGTAGGGAGAGACCACATTTTAAAGATGTAAGTTAAATAGTCTGCTTTGCTTTAAAACCTCTGTTATTACATCAAAGCTTTCTTTTAGAAATATCTACAATGCAAAATATATCATTACAAATATAAATGTAGTATCCAGCTCGGCTGGAACTTGTATAATTTAATCTTTAATAGTCACTACTGTGCTGCCCCAAGTGGCGAAAAAATAAATGATTGCAGATTTAATACTGTAGTGTATTTGCGTAAGCTTCTTTGTGTGTGTGTATGTATCAGAAATGTATTAATACTTACTACTTTTGTACTTTTGGTTTATCTTTACCTTGTAAGGTCACATACTATGTATATCCTGAAGGTGTAAGCCACACCTTAACTTTGAACTGTAAAATGCTTTAAGACTTTTAACATGTGTTGTGTGTCTTTTTTTAGGTGTTTTGCTTTGTGTGTGTTACTTTGGTGGCAGCTAAAGGGGATCTGAATAAAAATAAAGAACGATACAGTTAAGGAACCATCATTTTGCCATAGTGCTTGTGGCTCAGCTGGTAAAGCAGCAAGACAACTGAATCTTAAGTTCCTGATGGCAGGTGAGCATCTTGCATGGCAGCTCTACTAGTGTGTGTGTGTGTGTGTGTGTGTGTGTGTGTGTGTGTGTGTGTGTGTGTGTGTGTGTGTGTGTGTGTGTGTGTGTGTGTGTGTATAAATGGGTGAATGAGAAACACATTGTGAAGTGCTGTGGTTATAAGGTGCTATATAAGATGCCATTCTTCTTAATCAGAGAATAAAACACCACAAAATGAGGATTAGGTAAGCAGAAGTGCAAGCAATGAATCCAATAATTCCTATATTTAAAACATGGTAATAGTTGAAACAGAATGTTAACATACTTCCCACATTAAATGTCAGTTATTGCTTCAGATCTTCCCTCTGCAAAGGCCTTAGTGAACAACCAAAACTGGATTTGCATTGCACACTTTTATTAAGAGGTCAGAGAACAATATAATTCTCAGGGCAGAAGACTCTCTGGTTCCCACCATGAAGCAGGAATACCTGAGGATGATGCTTGAACGTGTGAATCGTGAATGAAAGTGCGTGTGAAAATAGTTGTTCTGTATGAATCCAGACATAAAACAGTAGATTTACCTTAGTTTAGATGTTCTTGTCCCCCCCACTGAATAATAGCTATATGGGAGATTGTTCACAAAAGTAGCTTGCTCCATTAATCACCGGCTAAAAATAAAAACTTAAACAAGCACAACGCTACGTGATGGAGAGGGTGACCAAAGCTGGGACTCTCTGGAGAGTACAGCTGGAGATGGTGAAAACAGCTTCATCACTGCCTACTTTATGTTTGTGTCTGCCTCTGTGTGCATCTGGCCATACATTGCAGTTTTTCAAGGAGGAAAAAACTCTTCCTCTGGACTATCACTCATTGCAGGCCGTGTATGTTTGGAGAACTCAACAGGCACTGATTGCATATTTATTTTAAGATGGCTATAAATGCAGAATGTGTACAAATCTTTTTACAGTCAACTCAAAACTGAAGCTCTGAGACATCCCCATGCTCTTCAGTATCCGTCCTGCTGAATCAATGGCCAGTGGGTTTCCCTGTCAGAAGGAGGATGCAGACATATATCACAGGCACTTGTTTTCGGTAACTTCGGCTCCCGCTGTTTGTGCAGTTTGATGCACAATGAGTGCGAGGGCATTGTGTACTCATATGGTGGGTGGTTATTTGCCCGATTTTGCTCCTCTGGGTCACATTACAGATGTGCATGTTGCAAACATCATTCTAAAACCGACAAAATAAACTGTCCCAGCATTGTAAGCTGTTATTGTGACTTATTGTGTGCCACTTCGAAAACACAGTCAGCTGACCTCTTATGAACCTCGCTCGGCATTGTTTGGCTGCACTGTTCAGCAAGACATCTCATTGTCTTTGTTTTTGGGGTTTTCTCTCACACTCACCCTATCATTGCGGATGGTCTCTCCAAGCTGACCTCACACAGGCAGCTCGGGCTCGGTTATAAGGCTTTACGCTCACCGCATGCCTTTGTGCACACTGCAGCAAATTTTTACTTGTCTGTATACAGATATGCACATTTACATTCTTGTAAGGCAGCGTTGCATATGTGTTCCTGTCTGTGGTTGAAAACCTCTTGTTGAAGTTGCAGAACACAGGTTGAAGAAAACTGGAATGAGCTCAGAAACAGCGAGCAGCGCAAACACGAGTCCAAGACTTCAAGTGGAAACTATTCCAGACTGAAGTCCCATCTGCTTTCACTTTAGAGTCTGAGTCTAAACTAAATAAAGATCCCTCCTGAACACTTTTATTGCCCTTCTCTTTCTATCCATCCTTCTTTGTGTCCCACTCTTTTTCTCTGTATCTACTACTCCTAGGACAGATTCTCTTTATTGTTACTTTGTGTGAGCTGACTTGAATGTGAGCAGGTTACACATACCCCCCTTTCTCTCCGATCGCGAATAAAACTGTCCCGTGGTGTTATGAGTTAAACTGTTCCCGGTAAAGGCCTGAGCCGATCCATCTCATATGCAACAGTTGGGTTTGTTTTTTACCGAGGTGCACTAAAATGATTTTTAGCTTCGTCTCAGCTCAGACTTTGTCCCACTTCTTGTTGTTACAGGTGCATATCTGTTGACGGACTCCCATCGTATTTGTGGCGGAGTCTATGTTGCTATCAATATGTCTCCCTCCAATTATTTGAGCCCTTACTGTTTCTATTGGATGTAACAAATGAGCTGCTACTACCCCACTTGATTTCAGGAAAACTGTGTTTTCACAAACATCACTCAGGCTCAATTTATCATTAAAACTTTCACATTTCAACATGTTTCCTCGCTGCATCCTTTCAATTTGCTTGCATTTTTTATCTGCTCTGAAACAAGGAGCACACTGTTCTTCCAATAATTAGTTGCAGGAAATAATAATAACTTATACAGTTTACACAGTGTGCAAGCATGTTTTTACTCCTGCAGTCTTGGTAACTTGGTTTCTCTTTATACTGAATACTTCAAGAATTTGATATATGGGCAAAAAACGAGGATAATAAAGGGATATGCTAAAAGAACAAGTAAATACTTTTTGGTTATGAGTCATATGGAACAAGACAAACAAATTTTCCATGCGCCTTGATCTTAATTTGATTAAGTGAAGTATAATTCTCTTCACTTTTGTCTGAGGTTGCATCATAAAAAGTCTTGTCTCCGAGGACGAGACATTTATCAAAGCCATCTTTGTTTTGAACTTTGTGCTCTTCCCAGCAGCACAAACAACCACAGAGTAGCACAGCAGCATTAAATATTCCAATCAGTTCAACAAACAGAATCGCTGAGAGTATAGTCTGCGCTCACAGGGTCTTGCCATAATGAACAGTTGCCACAGTAAACCGAGGCAACCTACAGTAACTGAATCAACACCGCAACTTTGAGTCCCATTAAATTGTCAATGGGATGAGAAGCACTGCAGCTCTGGTGCTGCTGGAGGTAGACCAAGAGCCATTCGAGTCCATGTTTAAGCATCTGCGTGTCCAGTGCTGACTGAGGCAGCTCCTACACAGTGAATTATATCCATCCGCTAATGTCTTTCCAGCATGCTGCCTTCCCCGGCCTCTCCCTGCATGGTATGGTTTGGATTGTCACACTCTGCAGCCTATACAATCACGGGGCTAACTCCCAGGCATGTGCTGCAGCCCCGAGCCAACGGAGGCCATGTTTTTGTTTGTCTATTCAAACACTGTCCATTTTTGATGTTAGGTTTATTTGAGTTTCAAACAGCAGACAGCAAAAGGAGGGATTAGAGTTGTTGGGCACTGAACAAAGACTTCACCATCCGGACAAATAATTCATAAAATTAATGTCCACACACATGGAAAGACATCTGCTGAGAAAGTGATGAATAGTGAATTTGTGGTCGACTACGTATCCCAAAGAGACATTTACAGTACATTTATGGGGAGGTAATTCTGCCTGCTGATGATCAGCGTAACTCAGGCTTGGTATTTGAGTGGTAAGGGGGCAGACTGAGCTTCTGCCGACCAGCAAGGTCACATGTGACCTCATGGGTCTGGAGACATCAACAGGCTGAGTGCACTGCCTCCCTTCTAATTCCTCCCATGGGACTCTAACCAGCCAACACAACGCACATGAATAAGTCATGAAGTAGGGATTTCTTTTTGTCTGAGGTGATGCTCCTCTTTGCCTCCTTTCTCCCTACTTTTAGCTTATTTAAATTCAGGCAAAGGCTTCTTCATTAAAGCAAAAACTAGCCTGAGCGTCTCTGCTTCAGGGTCAGTTTTCTCTTAAAAGATGCACACTCGCCCTTTTATTTGCCTTCCCCCTGTTTTTCCATTGGGTCCACTTGTGGTGAAGAGGGCAATTTATTCATCTATTGATTTACTTGTTTGTATGTTAGCCCCATGTGACGGAGGGTGATTTCTCAGTGGGATTCTCAGTCGGCTACAGTGAGCCCAGCCAACCAAGTCAGATCGAAGAGATAAGTTATTGCCCTTTAAAAAACATAGAGACATTCAGAATTAGGTCACAAATTACTGAATAGGAATCAGAAATTACATGAAAAGACTCTTGCTGACTACATTTTGAATGACGCAGCGTTCTATTGAAGTGTTTATGTTTTGTTTTTCAGTCTAGGTTTTGGCTTGACCCCTGGAGAACAAGATCTGCATGATGTGGGTATAGAGGTGGAAGGTCAGAATACAAAGTGCTTAAGATGGGTGAGAAGGGCTTCAAGGATGATTGACTATGAGAGAAAAGAAAACAATCTAAACTGGTAACCTGATGCTTCTTCCAACTAATTTATGTAAAAATGTGCAAAAAGTCCAAAAAGCATTTCCCACCTTGAAGAACAGAATGCAGCATGACTGGAAAGAAGAAATACTGCGCCGGTATGTTTTTTTCAAAATGCCACAGACTAGTAAAGGCCTCGCACACCTGTCTTTTCCGATCATACATTCTGCCTCCGCTCTGCAGGATATCTCAACTTCAGATTCACATTAGCATTTGATTCCAGATCCTGCACTCTTCAAGCTGCTCATACAAATAATCAACAATTCTCTGTTGCGTTTGTAAGCATCTACAGCCCTGCTCAGAGAATGCAGCATGAGATAATGTCAAAACCTGATCCACAATAAAGATTTAATTAGTTTTTACTGCTGTTTGTGTCAGATTATGCTTGGTTGCTATGTGACTATATTTATCTAAACATTTCCTGGCCTCCTGTCATTACACGGCTCCAATTTTGCTATAATGACGCGCAACGAAACACATTTACAGGAAAACATTTTTTAGAACAGCCAAGAAAATATGAGCTTGGCAGGAAGAGATGAGTACCGAATATACAATCACATAGACAGGAGGTAGTAAATCAGGGTTACGCTAAAACATGACAGGCATGCTTCTGGTGTGTGGTATGGGTGTGTGCATGCACATGTGTGAATGCAAGTGTAAGATGATCACAAAACCTGCCCATCCAAACACACAATCACAACAAAAAGAGGCAGCATGTGCATCTATTGCTGGTGGGGATTCTTTGCCAGGTGTGACTCATAAGACTCAAAACGCAACCTGCTTTTAGGATTTATGACATTTAGTCAGCTGGGAAAGGAAAACTTGCACTTGGCTGCTGTTTGTGGATTACAAATGTCGTTTCTGTCACTGTCAGTAAATGCTTTGCAAGTACTTGTCACTTTGTGTCTGAGCTTGTGTCCCACATGATGCATTTATCAAGCTTGGAAACAGAACATGGAGGAAAGAGAATGGATGAAGATCCAAAGTTTCCCACTCACAAATATCACCTGATGGATGATATCATGCAAGAACAAGAGGAACAGCCAAAGATTCTCTGCAGGAATTGAACACGCTTTCAAGAAACATGACAGCATTAACAGCCAACAAGCTTTCGCCTGATGCAACTTTTCCACAGCTGATGGTCTTTGGTCATACACAGTCAGTCATGCATATTTAGATTTTCTTTCCCTTTTGACCCTTTGACCCAGTTTTGAAGAGCATGGGAGTAAATCAGGACTGAGAGAGAGTTCATAGAGGGAGATAAAACAACGTTAAAGTTTACTTTGTTCATCCTGGTTATAATTCAGGCTGAAAAGCCCTCTTTACACTTGAAGTCTAAACCTAGCAGAGTTTCAGGCAGTGAGAGGTATTAAAATGGTTCTTAAGCTTCCACAGACAGATATAGAATGAAAAGACCCCTTTCTGCGCTACTCTACATATACTGAAACTACTCTTAGATGAGGTGAATGTGACTCGGGGGCACGATAAACACTGAGCTGCATATTTCCTAACTATGAGCGACATATGTCTCAGTAATATCAGCAGGACTAGCGTGAGCAGCTTTAACAGTAAGCCACAATGAAAGGCTCAGAGAAGCCATGATGAGCAGTGTTATAAGCTGCGCTCACCCAGAATAAAGTTGAAGCTGCGTTTTGGAACTTTTTTTTCCAGTAGGATGAGGATTTGCAAGAGAATATGGAGATCACTTTGGTTTATGCCAAGTTTTGACTGGTTTAATCTCTACAGTTGAACAGTGAACATATCATCTTCAGAGAATGGAAGTCGCTGAGAAAAGATTGTAAAGAAACCAAAACCACAAGACCGCACCAGAAAAGTGTAACATACAGGAGAAAAAATCAATTCACAGTAAACGTTTGTAGCAGGTGGAAGAGAAAAGTTGGATGGATTAAGACTCTGGCAGCAGCTTTAACTCAGCATAGAGATCCTGAACATCCAAAAGTAACCACATCAAAACAGTGGTTTTCTAATTATGGGTATCCATGTTAAACTGACAGAAAATAACTCCATGATATAAATTGGCTCTGCGTTTGCAAATACTAATAAAACCTTTTTTTATTCTTTGAAGAGAAACCACACAATGAGTTTAAAAAACAAATCAAGTCAAGCTTGCAATCATCACAATGGCTGCAGAAAATCACTTGGAAGGGTCGCTTTGGCATCTTTTACTCCTCCAAGTTTCCTGCTAACCCAGGTTCACAGGTTTCATAAACTCTATAAACACACTGAGATTTAGTCCAGCCAGCAGCACAGTGAGAGAAATTACACTGTGGCCTTATAAGGAAATTATGTGTCCTGATCTAAGATCTCAAATGCAGCTGCACGTGTGTGTGTGTGTGTGTGTGTGTGTGTGTGCGTGTGTGTGTGTGTGTGTGCTGCTGTACTTCGTTAGCACAAATGTGAGTTTTAGACCTTGAGTGAGCATGTCTTTGGAAAATGAGCCTGTTTTTGCTTGAAATTCCCATTTCTTCAAAGGGCATTTTTAGGATTACAGCCGTGGCCAAAAGTTTTGAGAATCACACAAATATTAATTTCCATAAAGTCTACTGCCTCATTTTTTATGATGGCAGTTTGCATGTACTCCAGAATGTTATGAAGAGTGATCAGATGAATTGCAATTAATTGCAAAGTCCCTCTTTGCCATGAAAATGAACTTAATCCCCCCAAAAACATTTCCAATGCATTTCAGTCCTGCCACAGAAGGACCAGCTGACATCATGTCAGTGATTCTCTCGTTAACACAGGTGAGAGTGCTGATGAGGACAAGGTGGAGATCACTTTGTCATGCTGATTGAGTTAGAATAACAGACTGGAAGCTTTAAAAGAGGGTGGTGCTTGAAATCATTGTTCTTCCTCTGTTAACCATGGTTACCTGCATGGAAACACGTGCAGCCATCTTTGCTTTGTACAAAAAGGGCTTTACAGGCAAGGATATTGCTGATACTAAGATTGCACCTAAACCAACCATTTATCTGATCATCAAGAACTTCAAGGAGAGATGTTCAACTGTTGTGAAGAAGGCTTCAGGGCGCCCAAGAAAGTCCAGCAAATGCCAGGACGGTCTCCTAAAGTTGATTCAGCTGCGGGATCGGGGCACCACCAGTGCAGAGCTTGCTCAGGAATGGCAGCAGGTAGGTGTGAATGCATCTGCACGCACAGTGAGGCGAAGACTTTTGGAGGATGGCCTGGTGTCAAGAAGGGCAGCAAAGAAGCCACTTCTCTCCAGGAAAAACATCAGGGACAGACTGATATTCTGCAAAAAGTACAGGGATTGGACTGCTGAGGATTGGGGTAAAGTCATTTTCTCTGATGAATCCCCTTTCCGATTGTTTGGGGCTTCTGGAAAAAAGCTTGTCCGGAGAAAAAAAGGTGAGTGCTACCATCAGTCCTGTGTCATGCCAACAGTAAAGCATTCTGAGACCATCCATGTGTGGGGTTGCTTTTCAGCCAAGGGACTGGGCTCACTCACAATTTTGCCCAAGAACACAGCCATGAATAAAGAATGGCACCAAAACAGAGCAACTTCTCCCAACCATCCAAGAACAGTTTGGTGACGAACAATGCCTTTTCCAGCATGATGGAGCACCTTGCCATAACGCAAAAGTGATAACTACGTGGCTTGGGGAACAAAACATCAAAATTTTGGGTCCATGGCCAAGAAACTCCCCAGACCTTAATCACATTGGGAACTTGTCATCAGTCCTCAAGGGGCGGGTGGACAAACAAAAACCCACAAATTCTGACAACCTCCAAGCATTGATTGTGCAAGAACGGGCTACCATCAGTCTGGATGTGGCCCAGAAGTTAATTGACAGCATGCCAGGACGAATTGCAGAGGTCTTGAAAAAGAAGGGTCAACATTGCAAATATTGACTCTTTGCATAAACTTAATGTAATTGTCAATAAAAGCCTTTGACCCTTATGAAATGCTTGTAATTATACTTCAGTATATTATAGTAACATCTGACAAAAAGATCTGAAAACACTGAAGCAGCAAACTTTGTAAAAACCAATACTAGTGTAATTCTTAAAATTTTTGGCCATGGCTGTAAGACTAGGTTTTAGGGTTGAGGTTACAAATAGGACATTTATGTTTTGATTCAGGTTTGGGTGAGAGCTGCAGTCAGGTATTGTGAATGCAACTACAATGGTTAAGGTTTGTTCTTGGGCAGGGAATGCAAACATCAGTGAGTAAAACTCAAGTATTTTTGAGATTGCACAGTATTTTATCATGTGCTGTGTTCATTTCCAGTGTCAGCATGTAGTGCTTGCACCCTGTTTGGTCATTTGGCAGACTTCTGTCAGTGAGAGTGAGGTATGCATAGAGAGTTGACTGTTGTGCATTTCTCAGATTTCTCCATGTGTTGTACACTATTAAAAAGGTCAGTAAAAAAATTGTTTGTCTATGAGGTTGCCAGAAAAAAATGAACATGAAAATAATGTAATGCTGTAATATTAAAAAACTGTAAAAACTGTGAAAATAATGGCAAATATCTGTTAAAAAGTGATTTTTTTTAAAAAAGTAGATTTAAAAGCAGTAGAAAGGATATTGTATGGTTACACAATGTAAAAAAACACATTTGTAAAAATACAGATTTTTGATGTGGTCGTTATGTACAGTTAGATTATGCCATCTTCATTTACAGTTAACATGTAAATTAATACTTTTTTCCATGATTTTACTAGATATTTTCTGTGATTTAGCAAAACAGTAAAAAAAAAAAAACGTAAAACGTGATATACCATTTTTACTACTTAATGTACATACTTTTTTCCAAATAACAGTTAAATAATTATATTTTTCTGATTTAAATGACTAAAATATTGTTTAAAAAAATGTGGAATTTTGCAGTCAAACATGGTAAAAGAATAACTTATAGAAATACAGATTTTTGATGTGGACATTTTTCAGTTTTGGCCTGTGTATTTAAATAGGATTAACATGTAAATGGATAGTTTTTTGTTATTAGTACCAGATATTCAGTTATTTAACAACAGGGCAAATGTGTAAAATAATGGTAAACTGAATAAAATACATCCTTTTTACAGTGTAGAATAAAGTATCCATTTTTTCCCCTTTCTCCTAACTCTTTTTCCCTGCAGAAATCCTCAGTGTCTGCCTGAACGCCGATAAAAGCTTCAATGAAAAATGACACTGTCATATAATTCCACCATTTTACAGTATCACAAAAAAAAAAAAAAAGCAACTGCTTCTCCTCCACTAGAAGCTTTTCTGGATCCTGTAAGAACACTGTTTCTTAAAGGAGTCCAGGGATGAAACTTTTGGATGGAATACAAGAACAAAGAGTGCATTTTGGAGGTGTAGGATGTCTGGAATGCAGGGTCAAGTTTTGTGACCTATTAGTCTGCCCCTTTGTTGGCCTCCTATTTTAGTAGATTTGAAAAGTAAGTTCATTTTGATGAGTTGTCTTACCCAGAGGATAGAAGCTTAGGAAGTGGCCGTTTGGGTGGCTGCAGCCCCCTGCATACCAAAACCCCTGTAAGCTCTATAAATTAACCCCCTTGAGGAATTCACTCCCAGATGAGTTTGTGTGTTTCTTAAAAGAAACTATCACAAGTATTTGAATGAGCTCTGGCTGTTTCTTTACATCACTGCAGGAATGTTGCCAGCTTCCAAGACATTTGTAGTATTTGTCCAGTAAAGTGCTCATATTGATTGATTGATTATTCTTCTTTACGGTTCATTAATGATTCTTTGGACTCAGTGTTTTCCAAACATCCTGTGTCTGCAGCTGAATGTTAGTACAATCACTTCAACAGCAGCTAAAAGGCAGAGGTCAACAACTGGCTTTTGCTTTATGTATCACCATCTCCAAGACTTTGTAGATGGAATCATGAGGAGGAAGAGGAGTGGACGAAAGTTGAGGAAAGCAAGGAAGAGCAGGGGAGATTATTTGCTTTTTTTTTGTGGTAGGGGAGATGGTCCTGTCATTTTAAAGGGTTTCGAGGGGATGTTTGCTCAACGTCTTAATGGCTTAAAAGGACTGGAAGCATCGATCTTTCTCTCCACGCATTTCAGGGGGGAAAGCCCAAGAGGAATGGACCAATTCTGCCCCGTGACTGATTGCACAAACTCCAACAGATATGCCCGAGCACACATGGAAAAATACCATTATTAGAGCAAATTCCATTACACTGACATCAAGCTGAGATAGACTCTATATTAATAAAGTCCCAGAAAACCAGTTTACATTCTGTTGCACTCAGACATACAGGAGTATGGGATTTTGCATTTTAATGGAACTTAAACTTCAGTATGTGGTGTTTAGAAATATTTGTAGATACACGATATGTTGTTTTCATCAATGAAAGCAGACAGTGCAGCTTCTTTACATCCAATCTTAATATCTTAATTTTAATAAATATCCAATGCATATTTACAGACTGACTGAAATGCAGTAAGGGGACCTTGAGGAATTTCCAGGTGCATGTGTTGCAAGTTTGTGAGCGAAAGAAAGAATTACAAATATGTTGCAGCAAAAAAAAAGCAAAAAGATAGATAAAAATAGGTCACCAGCATACATGAACACAAATCAGCCTCTAAATCATTTACACTACCTGCCACTGAGCATGACCAGGGACAGAAGTCTGTCACGTGGAGCCTGGCAATGGGGCTGACAGCTCGCTCTGAAACATGGAGACCAAATGGACCTGAGAATCTCTGGGGGGCGCTGGATAGAATCTTTCTGCACCTCCACGTCTCACACATCTGGCCTGCTGTGGTGCTGTTATGGCCGGTTGTACAAAAGGGTGATAGAGGGGAGGAGAGGGTAAAACAATGTGTTCTGAGGGCAGGATACAAGGCCTTACACATTAAAGGATCATCTGTTCCATAGTTTCTTGCTGTTTTTTTTTTTTTTTTATTTATGTGCTGCTTTTTCTAAAGACCCAATAAATTTGTGAAGATTTAGTTGCGCATATTATGTGGTTGGTTCTGTCTATCTGAAGAAATATGAGATTACTTGCATTTATTTATGTCTATGTGTGTCCATGCAGTTGTATTATCCTTGCTAGTTAATAGTTGCAGTGCCTGCGATCACTTTGGTTCTTGTCGGTGGTTTATTTGACATAATTTTGGACATTATTCTTTCAGACAAATGCTCCAGTGAGGCTCATATTATGCCGTTGCCTGGTAAACAGACACATTCTTGGCATCTCCGGCACATTACTTAATACAACTTTGGATTTGAGTAAGGGAGGATATCTTTTGACTACTTGCACATTAGTAAATGTTAACTTTCCGTTTGGTTGTCACTTCTGGTACTTGGCAAATCAGTTCTTCCATTTTGCATATTTAACTTTGAGATATAGCATCAGAGCTACCGCTAATGCTATTAAGGTCATGTATTTAGAATATCCTTTGTGTTGGGATGCCTCCAAGATGGGAAAAATCATTCAAAAAGATTCACGCAGAACTTTAAACGCTCCAAAGTTCCTGTCTTTTCCATTGCTCATCTATTCTTTTTTCTGCCTTGTCCTTGTTTTCCTCTTTCGCAGAGCTGACCAGTGTAATGAAATGCTCCATAACAAACCAGACTGGACTCACAGCACAGTGCAGTCTGCCTAATGGGTTTCATAATGCTAAATAATGTACATGTCACCCAGGCGCTCAGACGTAGATCACAAAAAAAACAAGAGGACCAGTGTCTGAGTGTGTGCATGTGAAAGGATTATATTAGAACATGGCTAGTAGTGTTCCGAAATCTATAATTCATCGATGTGAACTATGAAGCAGTTCACTCAGCCTGATCTTACATACAAAGACATAAAGTTCTTGATGCCTCCTCCACAATAATAAATGTAACTCATCCATTCCCTGGAATTTTTAATGGCTGTTTAATCATTTTCTGCAAACAATGGAGGAAGGGAAAGCTAAAATTTCATAGTAATTTCATAGTAAGGCACCAACAATAAAGAGCGTTTTTAAGACAAAGAACGGCATAGAATGTCTGCAACAAAAAGGTGTTTCCTCTTTCATTGTTTGTGGTCGAATGGATATGACTGCCTCATAAACCTGGTGGATAGTTGGTGTTTCTGTGGCAGCTTGTTTGATTATAGTCCATTTCCCCTCTCCCACAGCCCCACCAGGTGGCTGCCTGGCTCTCCTCTGTGAACCAAACCCACTGTGGTCCCACAGAGCTCAGACCACCTGAGGTTAGTTTAGGGGCTTTTGGGCTCAGTGCAAAAAAAAAAAAAGGAGCAGTAGGACATACAAAAAAAAAATCAAAGACGTGCTTTTAAGCTCCTTCATTTGAAAGGGGATTCTTCAGAATACACAATATGTTGGAGGTCCTCTGACCTCCTAAATGTTGCTATGACATATTGTTTTGTACAAAATCCCTACGTTCATTTTTAATGGCTGTAATCCAACAATCTTTGCTGATAACTATTCAGACTTTTTCCAAAGCAGCATTTTGTGTTTCTTTTTTGTGGAGGTTAAAATATAGCCCGAGTTCATATTTCGCTGAGATGCATTCATGCTTTTATTTCTCTCAAAAGTCAATGGAAATGACTCTGACATGCTAATCCAACATGTTTTATTGGACAAGTCTCTAAAATTATCGCCTCTGAAAAAGTATAGTTGAGGAAAAAAGTCTGGACTCTCATTAACTATTGATTAACTGCAGCTGGCACACGTTTAGAAGATAACTCCTTTTAATTTTTATTTCACACACATTTTTTTCCCCTCCTTTCATGATTAGACATATGGATTCCCCATTTCCTGGCGGGATTAGTGCATTTGCTTTGATGTGGGTTGTGCCTTGCTTAGTGTGTGTGGGCAGACCTCTTAGCCCTGAGTGTGTGTGGCAGCCGTGAGGGGAAGGGGTACACGTTCGCCCCCTTTTTACTCTGGCAGTATTTAGATGTAGTGCGTGACCTAGAGCGCTCCATAAACCCGCAGATTCAGGAACAAATACAGCTGTAAAACACCAGTCTTGGCAACTGAGGCAAACACTTCTGATCGCAGCTTGCTCATTTGCCCACATCTGTGTGTGTTTGTCTGTGTATGCGTGTGTGTGTGTGTGTGGTTCATTATGCGAGTGAGTGTTGTACATTTGTGTGGGTTTTAACAAGCTATGCCGTGCTCTGCCAAGTACAGGTAGCTGATTTCAAAAGCAAAATAAACTCAGGAAGCATTAATAACATCTCTGGGACACACTAGGCCAATGAATGCGTCCAATGTTGCAAAGGCTTACATTGGAATTACTAATTCTTGAGTGGGACAGACAGCTACAGCAAGATCATGTTCAGCATGCATAAATACACTTAACATACACTGAGCAACCACAACATTAAAGCTGCTGACAGGTCAAGTAAATGCCACTGATTATCTTGTTAAAATGCAATGTTCTGCTGGAAAACCTTCCTGCGTTCATGTAAATGTTTTTTTTTGACGCATATCACCCACCTAAACATGGTTTCAGACAAAGCATGTGCACAATCCCTGAGGCAACAGCGCTCCTTGACAGCAGAAAAAAACATTCAGGAACAGCACGAGGAGCACAACTAAGAGCTAAAGGCCTCCGAACTCCTCAGATCCTGATCTGATCAAGTGTCCGTGGGGTGCAAGTGTAAAAATCTGATCCTGTATCCATGGCTCAATGGACCGTGGCTGTTTGGAAGACACAATGGGAACCTACACAATATGTTGCTGCTGATGTGTACAAATGTGCAATATACATTATTATAAGACTGTCAGTTGAGGTTTATAGGTAAAATAATGGGTTGGAGTTTGGGGGAATGTTGTCACTGTAATAGTTGTCTGTGCAACATTAAATAATAAGCAACTGACTGTAGTCAGCTGATACTATTCTAAGTGTTAGAATTGTACAATTGAGTAAAATTATCCATAAAACAGTTGTGAGCTAAAATTTGACAGTTCAGTTAAAGTGTTTTCTTTTCAAATGACATAGTAGTTATTATTTGAAAAGATGCATAGCAAGAAAGCTTATTCTCACTATTAACCCAAGTCCTACTAATAACAACATTTAAATGTATTTAATTGCATTCCTCAGTGGATGTAGTTTAATCAGGTTGTCATGGAGATAGCTCAGTTGTCATCCTTAACTCATGTGATTATAGCTGAGCTACTCTATTATGTTATTATGTCCATTTTAACCACATAGAATGTGATTTAAAAAGGGTCTGGATGAAGCCTTAAAGTGGCCTTGGTGATATAAATATTTTACCTTTTAAAACATACTTGACTGTGAATAAAAACACTGAAATCTGCAAAATCTTTAAATTTGGCTAAGCCTGTGTTTGGTGCTACTGTTAGTCTGCTGTCAATGCAAGTGAGAGTTGATGATTTACACGTCTGGCCTCTATAGGTTCCTGTGCTAATATCCTGGCTCAAAACACACACACTTTACAAAAACAGCAGCCCAACACGCAGCAAGGAAAAAGAAAAACCTTCAATAGCAATGATCTGTAATATTTACCTATAGTGACCCCTGAATGACTGGCTCGCTGATACAGAGGCTGCTCGCACACCTCAGGGCAGAAGCCAGTGTTTTTGTTGCTCTTGATGCAGAACAGATGAAAATGACTTTTTTGGACATTTTCAGTTGCTACTGAAGATTTAAACACGCTGTATTTAGCAGCTATGTGGTCAGTCAAAATATTTAAACACTAATATGTCTTTAAAACACACATGGAAAATTGTTTGTGCGTATGTGTGGTTGCTTTACAGGAATCTATATACATTAATCAAGTAGCAGAATATACACAGCTTCAGTGTGAAAGAACCACTGTGAGGTCAAACACTCTGTTTGAAAAGAGGGTGGGGTGTCGCTCCACAATGTAAACTCTACAAAGAGAACAGCAGTCTATTAGCGGCATCTCTGATTAGCTGATGAACAAAAGCAATCAAGGCTGCTGTGGTCTCTTACAGAATATACATCAGCGTCATTTGATCGAGGTTTGGTGGTGACTGGCGAGCTCATTAAGAGTTCTGTTTATAATAAGATGAGGAGGCCCCATGTGAAGTCAGCAGATGATTTCAAGACACTCTTAGTCATCCAGCAGATCATGAAATGATCATAAAAGCTGCTGAGTTGTCTCTCTGATGTGATGATGACAGCAAAGACATCCATTTAGCATGCAGTGGCTTTATGTGATATCTGCTTTTTACATGTTATATGCTATAGAAAAGTATTCTCATTTGGGGTTAACTTTGGGATTTGGTGCCACCATGAGGGCGTTTTAGGTATGAACCAAAAGTCAAACTCAAGACCTGCCTTTTTAGAAAAACTTTTAATTGATTTGATTGATTTTATTTCTTTTTTTTTTTTTACTATTATTTTTTTACAACTACTTTAATTTACAGATTTTTCTATTTATTTATTTGCACATTTTAGTCTGTTGAGTGTATTGATTATTACTTCTTTTTTGTTTTTATGAATTTTTGACTTCTGTTGTGTCCTCTATCCATCTATAATTTTTATTTCTACATATTAAATCACTCAATTAATGTTATCTTGCATTTCCATTTTGTATACATTATTTATGATAGCATCTCCTCAGTTCCTTAATCTCTGTGTTTTTTAGTTATTTATATCATGATGTTGGGGTTGGGGGTTAGTTTTTGTGTTGTTTAATTGCATCTTTATTCCTTCCATCTGTAAAACACTTTGTGTTACATTTCATTTGTATGAAATGTGCCAAATTAATAAAGCCTGATTGACTGATTTCAGTATTTAGTGTGTGCGTTGAGGAAGTGACTGGACGAAGCAGACAAAATGTGTGCTGCACTTATAATAGAGTTCCTCTCATGAGTTAAAAATGTGAAAAACAATGATTTCTAATTTGTTATGTTCAGTGTTGGCGGGAAAAGTGTCTGCATGAGACTTTTCCTAAATTTATGTGAGCCTTTACATGAGTCAACAGGTGAGTCTGCAGGCCAGTGACTGAGTTACGGATAACATCCCTGATTACAGTAAAGAGTCGCTTTATGGCCAAACTCACATTTAATGTGGTCGCTGACTAATTTGGACATCAAAAACTTTCTCCGTCACTTTCTACAACTGACATTGAGCAGAAAAATGTGTGCTTACCTCCTCTGTGTTTCACTCTGCTAACTCTGCATTTTCCAAAAAAAACTAATGGGTGGTCACGCACAACTGGGTATTTAAGTGTGGCTCCCTACTGTGTAGTGTGATCATTATATCCTTAGTGTTTTCCCACAATTGTTCATTTGTATGTTTGACACAAATGGATACAGTTTACTGTGATTTTAGGCTTTTACTCCACACGAAGTGCAGCAAAATCCCTTCACTTGTACATAAAAAAGCAATCAAAACTTATGGTCCTTGATTTGAAGTTAATAAGAAGTAGCTTTAAACACAAGTCTCTGTTAAAGCCATTCACCTCTACAGCACATGTCTTTATGGTTTTGATATTTTGATGAAAAATGTTTTATTAGCATGTCTCCTTTTTCATTATTGTCGCTAAAATTGGAGAAAAAAGAAATTGCTTCTGTAATTGTGCATTCTCTGTTTTTGGGGATGAAAAGCACACATACTAAATACAGTGGTTCATGTAGGATTTCACTGGGTGTCCCTCAAAAAGGGGGTTTGTATATTCATACTGTATATTATCCATTATTTATTGCTTCCCCTTCGGATTTTGTCATCGTCCATCTCATGTGTAAAACACGTGGAACTAACCAGAAGAGCCAATAAATCCTCTCAGTTCAATAAATCAAAATTCACTGCACAATAAAAGTGAGTCATTATGACAATTAGAAGAAGTCGATCATAACTGGCCAGTTGGGAGTTGGAGTGTGGCGGCTGCAGCCTGGGTGGACACAAATGTACACACACATTTGCAGTAGCAGCATCTGTAGCTAATTATTATGCTGCATGTGATTATATTGTCAACATGTCTGCAAGCCATAAAACATTTTTGTTGCTTTTAGGTTGGTATAAGATACGAAAAGAAGATGACAAGAAATTGCACAGAACGCCACACCATGTTTAAACAGGTAGCAACAGACTGGCACCAAGAAATGAAGAGAAAAACAAAACCGTACACCCACAGCTGGAAAACTCGTCCTGTATTCAAGCACACTTACATTAGTAAAATGTTCCCATATGACATTTCACACCCCCCTTCCAAAAGCTACCGCAAGAGTTTCTCTTGGCTCCACTCTTCTTTCAACTTCCCATCTATTCATTAATAAAACGCTCCCTCTTTCCCTCGCTTTCACCTCGCACCTCCTTCCTCAAGACTCTGCTTGACAACAGAAGCTGTTTGAAACTCCTCAGCCCATCACTGATCGCATCCATTAATAGTCTACATATACTATAAATTCACATCACCGAGCACATGCTGCATGTGTCTGTGTTAGGCTCAGACATTTGCTTTGTTTCTGTCATCAAACTATCACCAAGAGGCTGAATCATACAGTAATGATCTCCAGGCCCATGTGAGGGAATTGAGTGGGTTTGAACCATAACATCCAGAAAATATTAATGCACTCATGGGCACACACAGCTGCAGCACTTTGTCTGCGCTTTGCTGGTTTTATCCTTCATCTCCTGTGAAACTATTTTAATGCACCATTCTCTGGGATGGCATCCATACTGTGACTAAGACACCAGCATTTCTGCACGCTGGCTATTATCAGCTATTACCTTCCTTTCATTCAAACATAACAAATTTGCTTTAATTGCTTGTGACAACCGGGTAACCTGGCAGAAAAGTATATTTCAAAAAAAGTAAACTGAATTTTATGAAAAACATGCATGTAATACACTCTGTTCTGTTTCTTCCTTCAAAAAATAACATTAAGTCACTGGGTCTGTTTGTTTCTGTGTGTGTGGTAACAATGGAAACCGTCATTAAGGTCACATCATTCTGAGAAGGCTGACCACACTGAAGGAAAAAGGCACAAGACAGTGGTGACCCAGCACATTTTTCCTCCTCAGGAAATCACATATGAAAAGATATCCACAGAGGGCAGTGTTGTGGCTTTGTTGCACTTTCGACTGCCTGAGATTTGGAAGTGGTGAAAAGAGATTTTAAAAAAGTACCATAGAAGGGTCTAAAATGATAATTTAATGCCCTAAAAACTCACTAAATGCATTGAAAATCAAGTAGAAGGGAGAATATTTTAAAAATGCATTTGCCAGACATTCTTTTGTATATCCTCAACTATGCTGGTTTCCTCATTGTTTCAAGCTACTTTATATTAATGACATACTGACTGTTTAGGGTGAGATGTGATGTGAAACATGTTTACATGTTTGTTTCCATACAATAGGCTTTCTCTTTTTTGTGCAGTTAACTTTCCTTTATATGTGAAGTGGAGACAGTATGGTTCTTCCCTGTTACAACTTCCACTATAGCTTTTTCCTCGAGTATGTAACAGTGACTGAAGGCTTTGGAACAATTCAAACATACTTTTTGTAGCAAAACTATTAAGCTGAAGACTATTAAACCAGCCTTTTAACATGGATACAGACAGTACATAACTCAGCTGTGCTTTTAGTCTCTGTGCACTGGTTTCCGGTATGTTGTAAAATTGATTTTAAAGCTATTTTAATTACTTATAAAGTATTACATGGTTGGACACTACAGTATATCCCAAATCTTTTATCTCCATACAACCCTGTTATCACTCTGAGATGTGAGCACAGATTCTTTCTATCAGTTTTAGACTTTGGATTGAAGACCAAGGGTGGCAGAGCCAGAATAACCTGCTCAAGGAAGTAAGGAAATTTAAGGTCAGTGTAGTTAAACTTAAAGCATACTTTGTTTGCTTTACCTTCCATTATTTTATCTTAGTCTAGTTGCTGCTCTGTTTATAGATTTTGCCATTATTATTATTATTATTATTATTATTATTATTATTATGATTATTATTATTATTATTATTATTATTATTATTATTATGCTACCTCTGTGACAAAGATTATTTGCATATACATTTCTATGTCTCTTACAGACAACGAAATATGGCATATTGCTTGAACCGCCCCCAAAAGATGGTTATATCATCCTATTTTTCAGCACACAATGTCAGATTAGCTGGATGTTATTCAGTGTTTGGGTCCAGAGATTTCTCAGGAAGACATAAAAACACTGTCTTTTGTTCACGTTGAATTTTATTTCATGCAGCAATCTAAGAAAACCAGTTTACATTCAGTCAGTGCTAAGGTGCTGCACAGGTCATGGGGTCCCTATCATATGATGGGGGCGAATTTACAGTTGCAGCCGCTGGGGGCAGGGTTCCTGGGATTAATGGAGTTTGCATTCCACCTTTGCATTCACAGAGGACATAAGCTCCGGTATTTCTTGGAGCACAGGTGGAAGAAAAGGTAAAACAAACATTTCCACGAGTTAATGATCAGTAGCCAGCAGAAAACCTACATACACCACCTGCAAGATGCTGCCAAAGATGTGTGGCAGCCGACACGAGATGAAAACTAAGAGCTCTCACTCCGTTTGAATTTCTAATCACAATCCTTAAGTGTAATATCAGATCAGCACTTTTTTACTCACTTTGAAACAAATAAAGGTAACCTACATTCTCATTAGTCATTACTTAAGATGTGTGGAAACTGTCAGATATTTTTGAATTTTCAGTTGAAACCATTTTGTGGACTAATTCTTTGACGTACTTGGAAGTATGCTTGATTGTTTATCTTATGCCATAGAAAGTATGTCTGGTACTGTATGTTAAGAAATCTATGAGAAATTCTAAAAAGTTATTTGTTATACTCATAGACTGTATATATACAGTGTACGGTTATAGGCAGTTCGATTGGAGTGACGGTTAACGCCAGTTAACGAGTGAGTCATTATCTCATAATTACACGATCTTTGTACCGGAGAGCGTCTGCATAATGAATTCCACGGTGGCGTCAGTTCCGTAAAGCGTTCCTGCTGTCTTCATTAAACAGAAGATACGGGATTATTTACGAAGAGTCCGAAGACCAGCGCAGCTAAAACAAGATTTTACCCAGCAATGTCACTGAAATATTCCTAAACAAGAGCACGGCATTGTTTCTGAAGGGCAGGTTTTTCCTCGGACTGACGGAAGAGCCAGCAGTCTCCTCTAAGCCGCGCATGAACTGGGATGCACTGCCGTTAGCCTGTTATTAGCTTTCGCATTAGCTTCCCGAACAGCTCCTTTTTTACGACGGGACCAAGCACACCGTAAGTCAAACCGCTTGAAAACGATGCAATATTGCGTATTAATTCTGTTCTTAAAATTTGACAGTCCTACAGTTGTTAACCAGCCCGCTTTACCCATTGATATCAATGATTTGTTTACTGTTACAACCAGCTTCTTTCCAACAGCTGTATGTCTCAACTGGAAACAGGCCTTTTCTAGAAAGCAAATTCTCAACCAACCTTAATTACTGATCTTGTGATTTGTACATAGTCATCAAATGGCGACTATAGCCTGTTAATTTTGAGGTTTGAATAAAGCCCCCCTCTGTGCTGGACAGAGCCCACTGGAGGCCTGCATGTAGCGCTGCCTGCCTCAGTGAGATAACTGTACACCTGTGCCGGTGCACCTGTCAGGACTCCCAGTAGCTTATAGCATAGTGTGAGGAGATTGAAAATCTGCAGTCTGGTCTCCACTCTTTACTTTGTATGTGTAGTACTTTGATCAGGAGTTAAATGCAAGACATTCATTATGATTCTTTTTCAAGCAATCAATTTAAAGTGAACTATTAACTTACTTAGTTATTGTATGTCAAGAATAATATGAGTAATAAAGTTCCTTGCCTCTGATCGAGCACACATAGTGCTCCTAAATGGACATTTAGGACAGATTTGGAACCTGCACATTGCTAATAATTCGAGTGCACACTGTACCTAGGTCAAGGCTTGGTTGATTTATCTATGAAAACCTCATGCTGGATTTAGCTTCTGATTCAGCAATGAATGTGGTCTACATGTGCAGAAAAATCTTTACAGTTCTCATTTTTTGCGTTTCAGAAACAGAATAAAAGTTTCAGAAATTAAAGACCGTTATAAACAAATCTCTAGCTTCCTGATATAATCTAATCCAGATCTGACCTGTCTAGAAATACTGGTTTTTGATCTTGACTTAGTCTGATGCAGTTTTTAGGGTGTTAAATCATCATTTCAAACACTTGCGTGCTGCTTTTCCTTATCTTTATTCACCACTTCCAAACCTCAGAAATATCCCTTTTTTTGGTCTTTTATAACAAACAGAATCAAGGTTTCTCAAATTATGATTGTCTGTTAATCTTTAGCCCATGAGAGAGAAGGAAAACATAAAAAATAGGAAAATGTAGTACACATTTGACTTCTCTAAGTGCAGTCATTTTAAATCTGGAACTGTCCAAATTTGAAGTGGGGTTTTATCCAACATTAAGGGTTTATCAAAAATGTGTAGCATTGTTTTACATAGTTGAAATATGGACAAAACAGACCTCTGAGTTAAGTTTTCCATAACTTTTCCTTTGCTGAATTGGAATTTTTTTCTCCAAGTCATATGAAAACCTCTTGTCTCTTAAAAAATTACCTCACTCAGTATAATTTAGGTATTTAAATATTAAGTAATGAAGTCATTTTAAATTTGCAAAATTAAAGTATCATGTAAATGATGCTCTGGGCTAAATTTACTTGGATTATTATGACCAATAAGTATGAGTAAGTTGTTTCAACTTTTCATCCCAAAGTTCAGACTTGCACAGTAAGATGTCTTTATTGTTTGGACTACTGTTGGGCAAGAGAAGCACATCTAAAGTCAACAGATGTGTCATGCCTCAGGAAATGGGCCGTTCCTGGCCAAGTGTGCATTTATAATGGAAAAGGCTTCTTACTGTGGGTGAGGTCAGAGCAAATGTAAACAAGCAGTACTTGTACCTGCCTTCAAACAACATATGTGATACTGCAAGTAACCCAACTGCTGTAAGCCTGCAGTGTAGCTACTTAGTTAGCAGTACAATTAGTCAGATTTTTGTCTTGGTTTACCAAAAAATTACACATATTTACTATACACTTTCTTTATCATAAATCATCCATTAACACAGAGTATTCTTAAGTACACCGTCACACTTTTGTGAAAAAGCTGATAATGCCTTTAATGACCCACTTATCAGTCAGAGGAAAAAAGTACATCACTACTTTATCACAAATGCATTTATTTCTTGTATCAGCCAAACTCCCTACAAATCACTATGGCTTCCCACAAGCAAGGGAGTGAACTGGTCCTTTAATAAAGGCCATAATTTAAACTTTAACTTGCATATAAAAAGCAGATTAGAAGCCACAGATCATTAATCAAATTAAACTTTCTGTCATGACTCACATAGCTGTGTAGTCATGCTGTATTTTTAGAGTTACAACTGATTGTTCTCCATCTGTAACAATTTCATTAAACGTACACTACTCAAAACTACCGCTTCACAGCCTTTTTAATGGCTTAAAGGACAAGAAAAGCAACAAAATACCCCAAATAATCCATAATTATTCACCGGCTGTATTGTTGGCTTTTGTATGTCCTTCATTGCATAGAGCGGCTGGAGTTTATTCAGGTGTGTCTATGACCTGTTTAATTGACATCCTGCTCTGCATCAATAACCATGATAAGCATATTCCTTATTTGTTAGGCATTCAGGTTAGTCTTAGTTCTGCACCATCATCTGAGGCCTTGTCAAGTGTACACACAATCACACTCACAGTGCACCCAGGCCCCTCATTAGTGTTTATAGGAGGGAATTCATTAAGCTGAGAATTCATTATTCCTGTCCAAGTCAAAAATAGGTGCTATGTTACTGCTTGACAAGCAGTTTTTGCAAATGTTATCCTGCCTCTTTGTGTGTACTTGAGTGTGTAATATGTTAGAGGCCAAACCAGTGTGACCTTTCAGAGTTTTGCTGTCTCTCCCTAGTTGGGGTTTCTAGGGAGTGGGTGCTGGTAACATAGAGTCCTGTCACTGAGCTCTAGAGTAGAGTGGGCACTTGAGCAAGACAGCCCATTGTGGTGGCGGCTCCTGTGTGCAGGGCTTTCATAGGTGTGTTGTTTTTATCCCGAGCGGCAGCCTTGCTCTTTGAAAACCACCTCCTCGCTTGTTTGTGATAATTATATTCCCATCTGCCTAATGATTTAGCTGTTTTGACTACGCTCTTTGGTCTCTCCCCTTCAAAGCAGCATTTAGGCCTCATTGTTTTTCCATCTCTGCCTTTTCCACTGTATTTACACACAGCAGTTTCCACAGTTTGTCTCTGTCCTTTTTTTTTGGTCTTACAGACAGAGTGCATTATGACAGACAGCATTATGAGTAAAGCTGCCACGATGGAGATTCCTATCAACAGTAATGGCGACACAGGGACACTACCGGAAGACGACAGCCTTGAACAGGTGGGTCACAGCTACTGTATCAGTTGACACGCTACTGTGTGTAACATTTTGAGACCACCTCAGGTAGTTGTTGTTTTGCCTATTTAAAGATGTTACACAAGGAACAAATGTGCTGACTGTTGGTGCTTACCTACTTGTAATGTGAAGCCAACAAAACATAATTTGCATTCACAAAACCACAGTGCAGCAAACAGAGGAGAGTACATGGGATACAGAGCTGTGTATTTTGGATTCTTTTACTTGTCTGTAACTTCTTCCTTTTTTGATAACAGTGAAAATCTCTTTTATAGAATCCTTTGCAAGACCTTAGTTGGCATTATTGCTATTGCATTAAAACTTTGATGCTGAAGTGGTGATGTGATTTTACAGTCTGGAAAAAATTTGTGTAGTTAGTTTTATTTAGCTTTGAAATAAATGTTAGTTTTAGGAGTTTGTTTAATTTGATCAGTTTTAATGTAATTGTATGACTGGATTTTTTAAATCAAATTGTTGTTTTTTTAATGAAATTACAGTGACTTTCATATCTTTAATTAGGCACAGAGATTTTTTGTGCCTTGCTTTTTCTCAAAAGAAAATTATAATTCTTGCTTTGATTTTGATGCCTTCGGTCATACAGTAATATCCTTCAGGTTTATGACATTCACATTAGAGCACATGAAGAAAATGAAACCTGTATGCTTCTTCTAGCTGGAGTATTACTGTTGGTTTGATCACATGGTATTATTATTAGTTTTACAGTGTGACAAATGTTTGAAGTTAAGATTAACGTTATTGGTTTCCTTCTAAGCTACGCCAGTGTGTGTGTGTGTGTGTGTGTGTTCCTTCACACTGTTCACCCCAAAGAGTTCCCTGTGGGTAATATGTACAGTACAGCCATTTCTTACGCTACATCCACATTAATTTGTTTTCCCTTTTAAATGCATACCTCCGCTATGTTTATGCTTTGTGACCAGCGCTAGGATCCCAAAAACAGACTTTTTCAGATGATGCTGAACCTGTTTGGGTTTGAAAACTGTTTCTGCTGTAGTTTGGACGGCCAGAAGTTCAGAGATTCTTTACGAAGTGATGTCACAGACACTCATGCTAAATTTTATCACTGTCCCTGATTCGTCACACTGTTATTATGTCCCCATTGACATCAGCCTTGGCTACCAGTGGTTAATTTAACATGGACAACAAATTTCATGTGTTACTTACCTTGTTTTCTCTGTTAGCAGCTATTGTGCCATTCAGGACATCTCTGGTCTTACTTTTTCACCATTGCTATCCTTTCTCTTTAGTATTCTCTACAACTAAACAACCAGCCCCCTGCATCATGTTTACACTGACACCTGCATAACTAGTATACATCAATGTTCATGTGATATAGGTTTTCAGGTGTGTTAGTACGCACAGAAATTATTTCTAAATATATGATAACAATTGTCTTGACAAAGACTATTTTTGTACCAAAGAAATCATGTATTTTGTGGGTATAGCCTTCGTTAATACAGTTGTCAGACCTGATCACTGATTGTATAAATTAGGGATATCTGCAGCAGATCTCAAAGGTTGGGATCAGGGCCAACCAAGGCATTTTTTTTTTAGCTGATCTGTATTGGCAAGAACCTAAGCCCGATCATTGGTTTACATCTACTACGACACAGTTGTCATAATGGGAGAACAAAGTTTGTAGCAGGACACCAGGGATGCATTTTTAAGATATTTTCCCTCATAATCTGCAGCATTATTAACAAACAAATTAATTGATGACACAAACTCAGCACAGTGAATGGTTGCCTTCTGTTGGTATTGTCATTTCAACAGACATATGCAACCAGGCACTACAGTGAATTTGCAATACTTGAATGGTGTATTATCTAGAAAATGGTTTTGGATTGTTATCTACAGATGCTAAATTGGGCAAAAATATGTTTACTGGGACGTCCCTAGTATAAATAGACCAAATCAATTGCTGTTTCTGAATTGTTTTTCTCACTTTTGTTTACTATACTATATATATATATATATATATATATATATATATATATATATATATATATATATATATATATATATATATATATATAATATTCAGCTGCTCATTGCTAAATAGTCATTCAGAAGCAGTGTTTTAGATCTCATTGTGTAAAGTTAAATATTCTTCGCTGCCTGTATTATTGCATTGTGTTTTGCCTGTGATACAATCCTTGTTGTTCCTTAGCTTGCTTAGCAACAACTGCAGGAAGCAACCCTACCAGGAAATCAGGTGTTGCTGTCCATCTGTCTCCTCAGGAACTAGTTTTTCCTGCTTGCAGCTCCCCTAACAAGTATCAACCATCTTCTATAGGGTAACAGACACTGGTGCATTTGGTGAAGCTGAACACTAGATTTTGAACTAAAATGCTAGGATCACAGATTTTCCTCACCACGTGGACGTAGCTACAGAATAAATAAGCTCTGTAATTTTATTCCTCTCATTGCTGATGTGTTTGATTCAGTTAGAATGACATGACAGTGAACATTCAGGTGTAATTTGGAACAGGTTGTTCCATTCTCCTGGATCTTACGTCACACCTTGTTGGACAAACAGATGAAAGATCCTGGAGGAAGCACTGGCAGTCAGTTGAGTTATTTGCTCACCAAACTCTGTGTGTATATGTGTGGATCTGCTCAAGTAATTAAAGAATACCCTTCCATCTCAGCAAATCTGCTCAGTGGATCAACCATTTGGCATGGCTACATCAGTTTAATGTGTTTATGTATGAGAAGTGTTCAGCTGCAATGTTTAGTTGTGGATATTAACCAGTTGTCATAGCAACTCTGCAATTAATCTGAAACTGGCGGCGCTTTGTCGTTGGGTGAAAGCCCTCTGAAATCCGATTGATATCTGCTGTGCGGCACTTGATTTAAAGCTGTAGCACTCAGTGTTGCTCGTGCACATAGAGATGAAGATTGGCAGGTGAAGGAAAAGCAGAAGTCTGCTTTCAGATCTCGTAGCATTGGGCTGGAGTCAGAACAGGGATGGTGACTGGCAGCTTCACAGTGAAAGAGACAGGATTGACTGCCACCAGCATCCTGGCAAAAGCATCAGATGCATCACGCTGGCTCACTGGTGTCTCTACTCAGACAACAGCGTTAGAAGATGCTATTACTGTTTATACACAATTTCTCAGAGGTGATTACTTGTGCTAATAGATATATAAACATAAAATATACTCTACACCCCAGGCGATTTGTGACATTTTACAACAGAGCCTCTATCTTCTGTCCTGTATATATTGTACTATTGCATGACTTGCTGTCATCTTCATCTCAGGGAACAGACACTGTGTATACAAAGTGTCCAGGGAGGATTCAGTGTCTGCGTCAGCTTTCTCCCACATTCAACAGATGCCACAACACGTGGCAGATCTCTAAACTGAACAGATACACTGACTCAATGAAGAAGGAAATGTAGTCAAAACAGATTTGTCCTTTTTATTAAAAATTTTTTCAGTCATTGGTTCAGTGTCTCATTGGTTAAAATATCCATCTTAAAAAAGTTACGTTTAAAATGGTCATGTTGCCAACAGAAATTGGCTCTTTTGATATCGTTAATTAAATTTTTGCTCCTGACCTAGAATAGAGAATGCTCTTCTCTGGCAGTAAAGGTGTGCTACCTGGAGTTTGGGCTCTGATATTGGGATATTTGTGTGCATGTTTGTGTGTGTACGCAGTTTCCTCTTGATTTTATTTCCCTTAATGTTGATGTCACTTTTTCTGTCTTGTGATGAATATAATTTGTTCAGTGTTGTATTAGAATCTGTATTACTTTAACCAGACAGTGACTGTGAATAATCACATGGCAAATCTGTGGCAACATATGGGAGATGGAAAGCAATAAGGTTTTCACCCAGTGGACTAGATGATCCACTTAAGATTGTAACATTTCCCGCCCAAAGAATGAACCCTGACCTGCTGTGGCATCAGTCGTCACTGCTCTCCATCCTGCATCACTGCTGTCTGTGGACATTTACGACGATTTTTCCTGGCATTTCTTTTACGTCGTTCTATTGTGTTTCATGATTTCAGTCATGGATTTTTCTTTTTGTCTCCTTTCCTTTTCTGTTTGTTTCTTTTTCTGTTGTTGTTCTTGTGTTTGTCAATCCCTCCTCCCCCCCTCCTCCATCTCTGTGCAGGCTGCAAAACTGCAGTGGAGCTTAGATGAGAAGGTAGGGAGCTCCAGAGGCACCAGGGTGAGCAGGCCATTTGTGCATTTGCGTGTGTGATGTTGGTGTGCAGTGCTGCTCAGTGGTTTGACTTTAAGGGGCATTAAATTGCCTCGCATCGCTACGTCGGTTTGTCCCACAAAATGTCAGATATTTCATTGTTATGGCAAACCACTGTGCAGCTTTTAATTGTGCAGCCTGTTAACCTTCCTCCTACTAACTGTAGCTAGAAGGAGTCTCTCAAACGTGACATGTTTTGAGAGATATCCCTCAAATTGAGTTGGAATTGACTTAACAAATAGCTTAAAACTCACACTTAGAACATAACAATTTGATTCCATTTCATTATTAGATTCAGCTAGTGTGTGCTTTCTTGAGTCAACTCAAGTAGTCTAGATTCTGTGTTTGTGTGCGTACACTTTGGTGATGGGTGGGTGTGATTCTTTAATCTTTTAGCGGGTGTTGGTTGACAAATGGATGACATACTAATTATCATCATTTCATGCTAATGCTGTATTTTTGATGTGAATTTGCTTCACTTCTGTTTTAATGTGTCAGTTGATGTTTGAGTTAACTAAAAAGAAATGTAATTGTGTTCCTGCAAAAAGAAAAAAAAAGTCTAAGAGGGGCTTCAGTATGTATTTAGGTTTGTATCAACAACTAGATGATGCCCTGGAGCTGGAACTCGATACATTTGACCTGTGACAGCACAAATCACAGCAGTTGTATTTTTACTTCCTTTTGGTAGAACTAAGCATACTGTTTGTGTTTGTTTACAGAAAGGAAATGGCTACTTCCTTTCCAGAGCATTTTTCATTTGTAGATTTCTTATCACATACATTATACAGTCTCTGACATTTCAGAAAGTGTCCTGTGTATGACTGTATACCCACTTAAGTTACTGCTGTAGTGTTTGTAGCAATTAAACTAAGAGGCTTGCCCACAGGCATAATTAAAACTAAACCTGTTTGTTGTAGGTAATAAGGTTCTCATATTGTTTGTGCAAGGGAGAAATGTGTTCAAACCAGATTTTCCTTTCTCATAATCCTTTTTGTTTTTCTTTACCAGCTGACACATGAGCAGGAAGGAAAACAAAAGAAAACTATGAGTTAAATTAAGGAAAACACAAGAGGGATCGTGTGGTTCATTACACAGCTCCCCTTGTGACCCAAAGCTTCAACGAAGCCTGTGATGGTGATTATTTTGGATGGAAAAATGGTTTATTTGGGCGTTTCCTGCTGCATAGATCACTGAAGTCACTGCCTGGGTTAGACTCTAAGTCTGTCACAGCTGTGTGTAGAAGTCCTCTTACATACTTTCAACAGCATCTTGGCAGGAGATATGGCTCAGTTGGGTTAATTATTAACAGGCACTTTAGTCATGTGTTTTCTGTTGTTCACACACTTTAGTTTTCCCTGCTGACTCCCTAGCCTTGCTAACATAGTGTTTGTCCCACTCTAGTTATTAGGCTTTTAATCTACATTGTCATTGTCTGAATTTAACACTGAAGTCATTTTCTCCTGTCTACATATCCCCATCCCAAAACCTCAAAACCCTCTATCCTTCCCTATGTTGTTTTTGTTCTTTTTTTACTATTATTTACCCACGTTGCAGGACCTACAGCAGGTGATGGTGTCGGGTCCCAATCTCAATGAGACTAGCATTGTGTCTGGGGGCTATGGAGGAACAGCAGAGGGTATTATCGCCACCAGCTCAATCAAAGGTAGAGTCTTGCTTCACTTTTTCTCTCTTTCACTCATATTCATCAGATTATATGTTCTTCTTGCAGATATGGCACATAAAAGGGACTACAATAAAAAAAGTCACATTACCAAATGTGTCTAATAGGTGATTTGTTGACTGGAATTGCCCCCAGCTGTGTCTGAAAAAAAAGAGTTCTTAAAAATACATTTGTACTGACAAAACTTTTTTTTAAACAGCTTTATAACTTTTTTCATTTTGAAACTTTATATAAGTATTAGTCAGATTATTGTCACATCAGAGTCTAAAAGGAGAAGCCAATGTGGAACTAAACTTGCATTCTTTACAATGGCCAGTAGGGGGAGACTCCTCTAGTTGCACAAAGAGATCTCTTTGTGAGTCCTCCTCATTTGATTTGTTGTATCAGTAAGACTTTTCCTTGTGAGTTTATGGTCTCAATTGATAGTTTCAAGACTATATGAATATAGCATGATGTTCACTTAGCATATCATGTCCTATTTTGAGTAAAGCAAACAATAAATCAGGGTATGTTTTAGTGTAGGTTACCTTGATTGACAAGTCGCAGTCACCATTGGTAGCGTTCTAGAGTTCTCAGTCAGATCCACTCATCACTTGTTACATCTGATTTCAAAGAGCAAGATGACAGCCAAATGTCGAACTCAATTCTTCAAAACAATAGTCTATAAACTAATGGGTAAAATGACAATCACTATGTCTACCTAGTCTACGATAGCAGCTTGATGTGAGTAAATGCAGTTGCCTTATTTATTTCATTGGACCTCGGTGATGATACAGAGGGCTCCAGCATACAAACACAGGCTTTTGCAGCAAAGAGTTTAAACCTGGCTCAACTTTTGCTGCTCTGCGGAGGCCAAGTCTTTCGTAAATTGCCTTTACGATTGCATCCATGATTCTAAAGTGCTCTGCTGTGTTTGGTGTCTGATAATGACTCCCTCATGGATATATTCCTTAAGCAGGCCTTTCCATTGCCACTACGAGGAACGCAAGGCTAGGCTTCAGAAAAATGTCACTTCTCATGGATGTAAAATTTTAACTATACTACTACTGAAAGAAAAGTTCACTGTCAAATACATCATTGTTTGTAAATGTCAGGAAAGGGTCTGACGACATATATCAAATATTGGTATTAAAGGCCTCCTATGTCTAACAATGGTGCTAATTATTCATCATAATGTTTCGTTTTTTTCATAAACAGTTAACATTTTGCAGTTTTACAATAAAAGAGAATTCTATCTAATGTACTGTATCCAGGAGTTTTTGCATATTGTGTGTGATATTGAGTTACAGTTTCAGAGGGGAGTAACAATACTCTCTTTATTTGATACTAATGTTTCTGCATCTGTGTCCCACTCTGTCTCTCTCAGGCCCTGCTGTGCGCTACAATCCAGAGTTTAACAAAAGAATTCCAGTTACAGGATTAGGTGGTTTAGACCTAATTGTTAATGTTGGAGAGCTTGTTTCCCAAATGTGATAGGATCAGTTTGTAAGGTTGGATAAGGGATGAGGAACTTCTTTGGTTAACCGCAATAAACATAATGTGATTTTCATTTTAGTTTTTGGTCATTCTCACATTAAGGATCTCTCATTTTGGAAAAATGCTCTCTACACAGAGTGTGTCTTTTTTTTAGATGGCTGGGAATCAACTGCTCTTCCTTTTCATCACATTTTCTCTTTTACAGTGGAGAGTAGGGCAGCAGTTAATTCTGCCCACTGCACTCTTCTTGAATATGTTGTGACTTTTTTCTATCACAGTATTTTCTTCACTGCTTTCTGACTGCTTCCTTGTGTAAACTAAATTTATAATTTTCATGAATTTGCTCACTAAACTAATTTCTCGTTTACCACAATGTAAAAATTGGTGGAGAAAGTAAGACATTAAATTAGCTTTAGCAGTTTATTTGGTATCACACTGTTGCATTTCAAACTGTCCTCGCCATCATTTTCACTCATTTGTCTGCATTGTTCACTGATTGTCATGTACTAAACAGTCTCTTTTCATCTTTGTACTTGCCTATCTTGTCCTCCACCTTCTTTTCACAATTCCCTCCTACATATATGTTTCTTGTCTTTCTTTTCTCCTTTTGTTGTTTCATTTTGCTGTCTTTTCTGCATCTCCCTGCTTTTTCCCACATCTCCCTCCTACATTATTCAATTTTTGGCTTGCTTTTTCATCTTCAATAAATCACATTTATACCTCAAATATCCAACTATCATTTAAACCCCGATCCTGAACATTTCCAAAATGTAACAAAAACATTTTAAAAAATCCGCATAAACCCCCCTCCCACTCCCTACCCTAATTCATGCTTACCCAAAATCATTCCTCCATCCAAACCCTCCCTCACCCACCACTCATTCACTGTCACAGACCTGCGTATGAAGGCCAGGCGAAGTAGTGTTCCCTCAAGCAGTTCTTCCATCTGCCACATAACAAGCCAATCACATGACCACAAAGGTACTGGGGAGGGGAAAAAGGGTGAAGTTGACAGCCTCTGCGTAGATTTATCAGACTGCCATTTCAGCACTAAAAATAAGCCAATATTTTCATCTTTCATCACAGCTCAATAAAAAAAAAATTAGGTTTCTACAGCATTAAGGTTGCTGTTCAATACATTGACAGTATTTCTTCCAGTTGGATTCTCTGCTTTTTTTCTTGCCATTTATTCACTCCTAAGCTTTGTCTTTCCTATGCATGTGTTTCTGTGGTTTAAGGGTTAGAGGTGATGGCAATAGCTTAGAGGATAGCGGATAGATTTGGGAAACTGTCTTCAGCTTTGTCTTACTTCAATACGGGACATTTTGAATACATTGTAGTAAACATACATGGTTGGGCTAATCCTTGCTGGGGTTAAATTTTCTGCTACCTGAAGCCCATGTTTATTTCCCATTTTCATGTCTACATTTGGGTCTTATGTTTCAGGTTCCAACATGCACCACAGCAGCAGCAGCTCTTCAATGACAGCAGAAGAAACGACCCGCGGTGTAGCTGTGGAAAAACTAGAAACAATGAGGAAATGGGGTCTCAACACTTACAAGGTAGCTCAGGTTCTGTGCTGTTGACTTATGAGTAAAACTGTGGCTAGACAATCAATGATAAATAGCTACTTGGTCATTATTATTTTCTTTGCTGTTTTTCTCCCTCCCGTGTCCTTATGAGGTATGGTACGGTGACAGGAAAGAACTGTGTTAATAATGTCTCTTAATGTTTTAGTGCACAAAGCAAATGATCTCCGAGCGTTTTGGACGGGGTTCCCGGACCGTGGATCTGGAGCTGGAGGCTCAGATTGAGGTGTTGAGAGACACTAAAAGGAAATATGAGAGTGTGCTGCGATTGGCCAGAGCGCTGACCAACCATTTCTACAACATGGTGCAGACGCAGCATGCGCTGGGTGACACCTTTGCTGACCTCAGTCAGAAATCTCCAGAGCTACGAGTGAGACTTGGAAATTTATTCATGAAACATTTCTGTTGCTTTCTTTTAACTGTTAGTAGCTTAGTTGGTGAGCTACAGTTTATTTTGACTTTTAAATCCTAATGTTTTTTACAGGATGAATTTGGCTACAATGCAGAGACTCAGAAGCTACTGTGTAAGAATGGGGAGACTTTACTTGGTGCCATTAACTTCTTTGTGTCCAGCATCAACACATTAGTCAACAAGACCATGGAGGACACTCTGATGACTATCAAGATGTATGAGAATGCAAGGTCAGCACATAAATTATTCTTATCTGAAAGACTGAACAATAACAATGTCTGAAATGTAGCAAAGACAATCTGAGAACAACTTGACAGTGAAAATGGAACCTTGTTGTGACCCTACAGACACTTAATGCCAGAATTAGCAGCGTTCCTCAATTTTACAGAGGTTTTTAGTAAGTTTTGGCCCATCGTTTAGCTGTTCGGCCAGAAATTTAAGCATTCTTGTTCACTCTCATTATCATAGTATTGTTTTGTGCTGCATCAGGCAGAAGTTTTCAGTGCTGGTGAATATAGTGACACATTTACATATAGCAGCAAATCACCCAAATGTTTACCTCTGGAGACCGAAAATTGAGCTAAAAGCGGGACAGAAATAGACTTTGTTTATCAGAGGCCAGAAGCATGTTTCTGAATGAATGTTACTCTCCAATTGCTGGATGTTTAATTTAGCAGCTGTTTGCTACTAAGCTCACCACACTAACATAAAAGATGACAATAATGCCATTCATGTGTTCACAATTTGTTTCCACTGCCCCCAAGTGGCCAAAAAGATCACTTACTGCAAGTTTAAAAATTAGCTGATATTATTTCATATATCCCATAAATATGATCCTCTCAAATAGGTAGACTAATAATTATATTCATTATTGCAAGGAGCAAGCAGATAGTGTTTAAGTAGATACATATTATGTCCAAACTGTATGTCTCATATTGAAAATGTCATCCACCAACAGCTTTCGGACATTTGATTGGGTGTCAGTGAAATTCTAGTAATAGTAACAATAACAATCATAAATCTGTCTGGATAATTGAATTGTATCATCTGTTTATTAAAGCTCTGTATCCTCTCTCCTTCTTTTGTGTGTTTAGACTGGAGTTTGATGCCTATCGGTCAGACCTTGAAGAACTGAGTATGGGTCCAAGGGATGCTGTAACCATGGCCCGTATCGATGCTGCTCAGCAACAGTACCAAGTCCATAAGGAAAAGTATGAACGTCTTCGCTCAGACGTTACCATTAAACTGAAGTTTCTGGAGGAGAATAAGGTTAGTTCGTAGGGCAGGTCTGCATCGTCAACATAATTTTTCTAAATGTCTACATTTAGGTCGACGTGTGTGTGTGAGATTAACAAGCAAAATTCCTCTGTGTGTGTTTCTCAGGTGAAGGTGATGCATAAGCAGCTCCTCCTCTTCCATAATGCCATCTCGGCGTACTTTGCTGGCAATCAGCAGCAGTTGGAGCAAACACTGAAGCAGTTCAACATAAAGTTGAGGCCCCCAGGGGCCGACAAGCCCTCCTGGTTAGAGGAGCAATGAGAGGCGCCGCTGAGCCTCCTGCAGCCTCCTTCTCAACCACTTCCATCTGTTGAAACCCCCAACTTACAGAGGACCACTACAGAGGAAACGTATACCGATTGAATGGGTGGATGACAATATGAGATGAGTGTGTGGCTGGATGATTGGACAGATGAGGGAGGATTGGACTGATGAATTACAGGGTTTTATTGATGAATGGGCTAAATGCAGCAGGAAATAAAGTGGCCAGTTTCATGAACAGTCAGGGGCTTTTAGTGCCTCTCTTCCCAGCTTCCCTTTTTTCCACTTTAACCTCTCTTTGTGCTCTGTTCCTAGAAAAACTGTCCCCTTTCTCCCTTCTCTTTCCCCTACTTGACTTCACCCCCTTCTGTCTCAACACTGTTCTGTTGTGTGAGCTTGCGTTAGCCATGCTTATGGTTATTATTGTACTTCTCAAGTGCTCCCAGTGCTCTGAGTTAAACTTCAACCCCCCACCATCTTATGTAGTACCAGAGACTGATGGGGGAAAAAAAAAAGGAAAATGGTAAAACCATTAAAACACACTCAGATGTAACTAAACACTACTTCCAGACCTTATCACTCTCCTAGTGTGCCTCCTTATATTTGAGCTAATACATTAAATGAATATGTGGCCTGTGGGAAGAAAGAGAACTACAGCAACACATCAAGGGGATTTGTGTGGTACACAGGAAAGAAATGCTCAGACACTTCAAATCAATGTACATTTCAAATTAAGTACTGTTTCACTTTTGAAATAAATATATGATTGTTTGTAGCTTATAAAACACAATGTTGTGTTTAGCTTTTAATTAATTTAACATCTCATTCCTTTATTTTCTTATTATTCTGCTTCTGGTCAGCTGTACTGTATGTCCTGTGTTTCGGAGTGAATACTGTTTGGGTAATATGTGCTGGTGTTTTGGACTGACGCACCACAGTGCTTGGTCTGTAATTATCCAAAACGTTGCAGATTTTTTTCTTGTAACCTGAAAATTCTTTGTCTTCAACTCATATATGCAGCAATCATTTAAGGAACACTGCCACGGCTTCCCAAAGTTACACTGGTTCGGGTCTTTACTAATTGTACTTTATTTACCCAAAGAGAACAGATAGAGATGCTTATTGGATGACGACCCTCGCTATGTTTACATGGGTTGTTTAGGAAAATTCATTGGTTGTAGGTGGAGTATATGATTCTAATCTTATACAATGTTTGTCAAATTCAGTGAATATCTCCTCGTGGTTCATTCTGTGTGTGCTGAAAAACATCCAAGGGGCAAAAAGGAAGGATAAATGCAGTAAAACCTGGAACATGCCAACAATCTAAAAATCCTAAAAAAAACAGAACTACCTAAAGCTCAACAATCTTTCTTCAAAATCACAGATTCCACCTTCACACTTCACTGTGTTATCTGCTTTTGTAAAAGTGGGTTTGTCCAGTCAAGATCCAGCAAATGTGATAGAATCCCTTCATTATTGACTGTCATTGGACTGTATCGGAAAAGAATTTATTAGATTTTCTTTGTTTACATGATGCATTGAAATGTGTTTGTGTCTTAAGTTTGATTTGTCTCTTAAACGTTAACAACTTTGACATCTAGGATCATATCAGTCCTCCTAAAGCAGAAGATATTTGTCTATGGTTACCTTTCTTCACACTGAAGATTACTGTAGCTGTCTAATATTACTCATTTTAATATGTGAGCTGAAAGTCTTGTAATTTAGTATTTGGGGAGTATGATAACACTAATGATTCATCTGTTGTTTTATCTTCTTGAAATGAAACTTAGTTTTAGTAGTAAACAATCACCAAATGTTGACAATTAAAAGACCATATTACCCCAAAATATTGACATGGCAGTACAGACTTCATGTTTTTTTTTTAAATTCATCATTGTATTTATTATGTTCAATGCGAATTTATCTGTTGAAATCAACTGAAAACTATTCGTTATGATTCTGACAATGTGCAAATGACGACATACTAAGACGAAAATATGCCTCAGGCTGAACAAATGTGTAATTGATAAACTCCAAAAATATTCTTCATAGACCGTTGTTTAATTTCCTAGTGTGCAACGTCTGCAGTCAGCTGAAGAAAACCCCATATAGAGAATGTTTAACTGTGCTGCATTTAACTCACGAGAGCCTCTAGTAACAGAATGGAGCGCTCTATGAATTCTCCATCAGTTGACGGGTTCGTCCTCCAGCTTCTTGTCTCCTCTGTATTTGCATGGCAGGCAGTGATCCAAAGTTTAGGTGGAGATATGTGTGCTTGCACTGACGCTCTCCTCTTGGCCTTCTGTGTGCCAGCTTGCATGGACTGGCGTAATGCCATGCTTATGGTTGTTGGATTAAATTTTGAAACTGGCTGAAGCAGAAACCAAGATTTGGGTTTACTTTTAATGCTGCAGTTTAAAGGACAGTTATGAAAAGAGATGGATTAGACTTTTAATGAAATGATGGAATCGACTCTAAAACTTGTGTGGCTTCTGTTTTCTGAATTTTATCTCTCAGTGTGTTAAATATTTGTATTTAGTTTGGCCTGAACAAGTCATTCAATAAGACGTTGGCCTCACATGTGGCTGAAATTGCAATTTCACAGGCCAGCTCTTGGTGTTTGACCACCACAAAGCAATATTAATAAAATGTGACTCCTCTTTTCCAAACCTGTCCTTCTGAAATTTCCAACCCTAACCCCAAAATGAATGGCAATAGGATTTTTTTTAAATGTTTGTCTTACACTTGTGAAACCTCCAGTAAGCTGAACAAGAAGGGTGACAAGAATTTCAAGTTGCCCTTGCAAGCAGTCGACCCCGAGGGAACAAAATTAAAAGTACACATTTTCAAATGCTCTGGCTGTGTTTTGTTCTGTTTGCGCTTCCGTCTCCTTTGTATTGCCCTGCAGCCCAGCGTGCTTTCTGTTGCATGCAGACAGAGAGGCCACCATCTGGATTCAGTCAAGTAAAACTGTAATTAAAATCAAATGCAGGCTACTCAGAAATAATATTAATCTATCATCATTTCTCAAATTTCTCTCAAGTAATTAAACTCCTTAGTTTGATTACAGCAAGAACAAAAACACTATTGAGCATACATTTCTGAATTAGCTGTCTCTTGAAGACCAGCAGTTCACATTTTGCAGGTGTATTTTTATTATTATATTTTATGCAGCTATAAAAATATGGCAGTTATTTCCACTTACATTCTAAGTCTAGGGAAATATTTTCATGTTACCTGTTATTATTTTTTGTTGTTGTTAATATTAGAAGCCATGGCCCATTTTGATCAGTTTTACTCCATTTTTTTCTGATCTCCCAAAAAGGGCGTTCCTTTACTCGGAAACTAACTTGAATATGATTGGTGGATTCACTGTGCACCTGTGCCTGCTGTTTGGGAGCCACTCTGCCTCTGTTAATCTGCAGGAACACGAGGGCACAGCTGAGTGAGGACTCATTGGACAGCTTTAATTTTTAAAGCAGGTGAGTAAAATGAAATAAAACTCATCCTTGTGATAAAGTCTATACCCTTTTAAAACGTCATTGTGCGTGTTACTCTGTAAATTGGTTGAGTTCTCAGTTTGTGTGAGCCCCTAAAAGAAATGACAGCGAATTTCGCTTCAAAAAATGTGAAATTAATGATGCCGTCGTTATCGGAAATCGAGGGGATATATTTTTAAAACACTGGATATTTCCTGAGTCACTTTTGTCAGCTTTAATATTCGGCTACCACCAAATGTGCTATGATTCAGTGTTAACGCGTTTAAAATCAGTTGATTGCCCTGCTAACTGAACAGCTTCCCTCATCGAAAATACACAGCGAATAATGTAGCAAACGCTGTTGAAACTAATGTGAATGTAAAATTTATACAGCGAATAAAATGTCTGGTGGATGGCATCTATGCCGAATACATCACTGGGTCGGAATAGGTAAAATAAGTTGAATTGAACTGATATGACGACGTTAATGTTTGCTACGGAGAAGGAAACCTTAAATAACTTTGATTTCTAAATGATGTTTGGTGCAGGCCTAATCTAAGGGAAGAAAATTATTTCGGAGGGGACATTCGAAGTCATGTCACTGTATGCTTTAAGATAGAGAAGTAGGAGATAAAACAATAATGTCTGAGTGAGGAACTGATGGCTCAATATTGACACACAACAATGTCTGCCTTGGGTATATGTTTTCACTCAAAAGGCCAGGTCACTCAAAATAAATGTGACCAAACAAATTAAGCAACAGTTGTTGAAATGTGATTGTTTTAATAACATTTTTCTTATTCAGTGTGATGTTGATATTAAGAAATTTAGTCACCTCCATGGCTTTCAAGTCGCTTGAGCTTATTTGGATATTTTCAACATTACATTTCAAACAAATACCAAGTAATATTTAGACATTATGTTATGTTCTTAACTAATTTTGACTAAAATTCATTTCAACAATTTTTTTTAATGGATTTTTATTAATGTTTCCTCAGATCTCAGTGGGCAGCAGCACTTCATCCTCTTTAAATCATCTTCGATGGAGGGAGTGCTGATTTTAAAATCGGCTTCTCCTCCCAACTGTTCACATCAAGACTCTTCTCCTCCTTTGCCGCTGAATGCTCAGGAAGATTCAGATCACCAAGCATCATCTTTGCCTCCTGCGATGCATATCCCAGCTGTACCTCCACCACCACCACCTCCTCCACCTCCACCTCCTCCACCTCCCAGTCTTCTTCCTCCGTGTCCATTTAGCGGCCGTAATATTCAGAGGCGTTCCATGAAGAAGCTGAACTGGGACACCATCCCCAGCCAGCGTGTTCTGGGCAAACTGAATGTGTGGACGTCCAGTCGGCCCCAGAGGGACCTGGTGCTGGACATCCGGAGCATGGAGGAGCTGTTCAGTCATGTGGACAAACGGGCCTCGCTACGCAATTCAAAGGTCACTGGTCCCAAGAAGTGTGATGGCATGGACGCCTTTCCACTGGAGCCTCAGGTAAAAAAGTTGATTTCCAGTTACTGGTATTAGATTATCTGGACATGTAAACACAAAATGCACAAACAAGGGAAGTAGTGAACGCACAAGTAGGAACTGATTTGTTAAAGTTCCACGGTAGTCATGCCATCAATGAGGAACTGCTGAAGTATAACTGTTCAGGAGTGTTAACACTTCCTCATGAAATGTAATATTGAATACTGACTTGTGTCTTAGTTTGAATATGACTGTAGAAATTTGAAACCCCTTTTTGTCATTTGTGTTTCTTGCCATTAGGTTACAATTCTTGACTCCAAAAGAAGCATGAATATTGGAATCCTCCTGCGACACTTCAAGAGGTAACATCACCGCTGAAGTAAAATCAAAAAGGAGAGTGAAAATAAATGTCTCAAGAAAAATGAACTGAATATGATATAGTGAGAGAACACTACAGCGCAACAAGGCGCACAAGATGCAAATCAACACTTTTAGAGCCGAGCAGGCAGCTTTTATGTCAAACACCGTCAGAAATGCGGATCTCGATGCACCAGTTACTTCCACTATGATTGTTATTACCCAACCAGCAGGCTCTTTATCTCAGTTGACCATATGCAAATAAATGGAAATAGCTTTTAAAACACCCCTTGAGAGCATTTTGAGAGCAACACATTTGTTTCAGTGTGTATGACCTACTTTATTAATCCCTAAATGGTAGGAAAACACACTGCTGACCTAGTAGGTGAGGCTGAGCAGACATGATGGAAATGAAGGAGACATCCAGCAGGTTTGCAGGATTTTCTCTTTAGTTAAAGAGTTCACCTTTAGAACTTGCTCATGCATTTTTTTTTTCTGTGCAGCTGGATCACTTGTTTCCTTTTAAAATACAGTTTTCCACTTGTGCTGGTTAGCACCTACAGGGCAGTGATGTGTGAGGGTTTTTGTCACCTTTTCCCAAGCAGTTTTTTCTGTCATAAATTGTGGTTGGAAGTTAGAGGAGTAAATATCCAGTTACTAATTGTGGTTGCTACAGATTTTGGACTGTGGAAAATACAGTGAGGTGTTTGGGACTTGCGATCCAACTCGGCCACAGCTTAAAAATTGTGGTTAACACAAGAACGTCAGAGGTTTTAACTCTTTTATGTGCAACATAGGTCAAAAGTGACCCAAATCCAATGGAAGATGGGCATCTCCTGACCCACACTGCGCATCAAAGGGTTGAAAATAATCTACAATATGATGAAGAGTCATTGTTTATAATAATAATGGTAGAATTATTATTGTTTTCCCTTTGAAAAATGCACATCTGCAGTTTTCCTCTCCATTGTCCATGCTGAATACATTAGAGTAGCCACTATGTAGCCTTGAGGGGCAAAAAAACACGATCAAATCGACATCTTCTTTTCTTTTTTTTTTTTTTTTTTTATTTTAATTTTTTTTAAGATGTAGTTCCGAGTTCAGTGGAAAACTGAACATGCTACACTCGTATTCATTCATATGGCTTCTTTTGCACTGGAACCAGTTTCTGTGTCTGTACCTTATCAAGATGGTGTCACTTTCAGTCCAAAGTTTGCTCAGCTCTCACTTTGAATACCAAATGAACTTTCAATATCTGTCAACAGCTGAGCACTTTAATGATGCCTCTTTAAGCTTTTCAGTCAAATTAAACTATGTCGGCTTCTGTGTGGTCATGGCTCAACGATGCTATTTGACTGCATTTTGTCACTTGCTGGATGGATACCGGTCTAGACTCACCACATCCGTAGGCGAACATATTCCTGTAAACACAATTAGTACAATTTAGGAAATTTGTTTTTATACCATAGCCCCTCTCTCTTCTCCACATAATAGAAAGCCATGCTAATTTTGAAGCACCTTGCTGCATAAATTTGCATATTGAAACACACCAACTGTTCATGCTTCACCGTTTGCATTAGATGTTCATCCCAGAAGAACTGTAATTCAGAATCTGTAATTCAGTATGCAGCGTTTTCACTAGAAGCAGCGACTAAACTTACACTGTTACTGTCAAGACATCTATGTTTCATTGTTTTCAGGGCTTGACTTTGTGACTGTCATGACAGTCAGCAGTCACCTTTTGAGTCTTTAGTGGCACTGCAGGAGTTTCCGGTCAACAGCATAAAATACAAAACCAACTGTATATAGGTGGACAACCAAACATGTGTTAAGTCTTTGTATTTTCTATTTGACATTGTTCTAAAGTGAACAGAAGCCAGTGGGAGCTTAGAAGGAAGAAAAACAACCGAGATGACTTCAGAAGACTCATAATCTTTAATACATTCTGCTAATTATAGCAGGACCTAAGGCAATACAAGCACCTTTTTTCTAATTGTTGACTTTTGTCTCCCTCTGCAGGCCTGTCAAAGAAATTGTCGAGGACATCCGTCAAGGCAACTGGCACAAATTTGAAACGGGCAAACTAAAAGAGCTTTGTAAACTGCTGCCAGAGGAAAATGAGGTAACAATAGCTTCTCTCTTTGCTCATCTTTGTTCATCTATATGCATAAAATAAGCCTTATGATCATAGTAGAAGTTATAGAATAAGAACTAAGAGACCTCCTAAGTTATGTTTGGACATTGCATTTTTCTCTATTGAAAGAGAATATTAAAATATGAAATACAAGAATGACTTTTTTTAAGGTTATCATTTGCCATACTTTATTTAGAATTAGTTAACTTCTTTGCAATATTTTTGAAATAGTACATATGACCATCATGGCAAATATTTCATTAGGTCCAACATTGTTCATGTCTTAACTACATATCAATGTCCTGTTTCTACCTATTTACTCTTGTATTTTTAAAAAAAAAAAAAAGAAACAACACAGATGTCATTTGTTGAGTCATATTTATGTCCATATGCAGGTGAAGCATCTGCTGTCGTTCAGTGGGAACCTCTCTGTGTTACCTGAGGCCGACCAGTTCATGGTGCAGCTGGTCAAAGTGCCAGGGTGAGTCTGGAGATTTTTTAAAAATTTCTTTTTAAGGTGTTAATTCACTTAAGAAATGTTCTTTGCAATCCCAAGCCAGCTAACATGGCTGCAATTTCTTATTTTCCTCTTTAATTAGTGATCATAGGACATCATTTACAACATCAAAAAAGTGGGAAAAAAAAATTATAGTATAGTTTTTGCATGTGTTTGTTGCCTTGCACAAGTCATGTTATTTTTTTTTTATAATTTATTTACCTTTTATTATTATATTTTTTAAAAATAAGGCTACCACTTTTGTCGCAAAGACCTTTATCCTCACCCCAAAATTACTAGTGTTCATGTTGTGTAATACTATCTGCTAATATTACAATAACTGATGCAGCACTGAGCAGCAGTATGCTGATGTATTTTATCTTTAGCTTTGAGGAACTCCTGAAGATGATGGTGCTGAGGGAGGAATTCTTTCCTCTAATGGAGGAGGTGAAGAACTCTGTTGCCATCATGACCAAAGCAGCTAATGGTAACATTTCAAACACATCCGTCCAGCCACCAACAACTGTTCTTTTTAAACGACTCAGTTCTGATTTGATATTTACATTAAGGTTGTTTTTCTCCATTCTTTTCTCTTCTCTCACCTTAGAGCTATTGGAATGTGATGACCTCCATTCAGTCATTCGACTCGTATTAAAAGCCGGGAATTACATGAACGCTGTTGGTATTTTTCTTTTAGAATCATGTTTTTTTTGGTTTTTTTTTTTACTACTCTAATGTGTTATATCCGATGCATTTAAGCTGCCCTTGGTGCTTTTAAAGTCTTCTTTTCCAGTGTTTATTATAGTGATAAATGAACTATCCAAATAATGTATTCCTCAGGGTGGTCACAGTGCCAACGCCATTGGATTCAGGATGACCTCTCTGCTTAAGCTGGCAGACACGAAGGCCAACAAGCCTGGCATGAACCTCATGCACTATGTAGCCCAGGTGAGGAGGAGCCCTGAGATGGACAGATGCTCACTGAAGTACTTGTGTTTTCACAAAAACCTTGTCTAGCGTGCTATATCCCCAATAACTTATTTCAGTTAAATCAAGACATGTTTTATCTCTCATCCAAAAGGTCGGACTTCTCCACTGGTCAGCCCAGCTGCCTTGATTTAGCTTTGCTCAAATTATTTGACGTTGATGACTAAGAGTCTTCACAGAGTTAAAGTCATGCAGCTGACTTTTTCTCCATATCTACTGCTCATTCTTGTTTATCCCCCATCCACAGCAAGTAGAGGATATCGACACTGAGTTGCTCACTTTTCCCAGCCAGCTTGATCACATTGGAATGGCAGCAAGGTGATTATTGTTTGTACACTGACAGCCATTGAAATACAAAGAATCTGCTACAGCACCTGGATGGTTTTAGAAACAATTCTGTATCGCTCATGCTGACTTTGTCTGTAATGTCTGTATGTAAATGTTACCACAGAATTTGCAAAGACGAGGTAATCACAGACTTTGAGAGGGAAGTCAAGAAGATCAAGGAGGTGAAACTGTACAGCAGCAGACAGCCTGGCCTCCTGCAACAACTGGAGACATTTCTCATGGTAAAGTTTGGCCTTGTTATTTGACCTTCAACTTATAAAACTGAAGTTGTGAACACTTTGTGCAGTTAAACCCCCCTCTCATCTCTCAGAGGGCAGAGGCCAGGATTGAAGATGTGGAATCCTTGCTTCTGGAACTAACAGTGCTGAGTGATGCTGTTGCTGAGTACTTCTGTGAAGACCCTGCTGCCTTCAAACTAGAGGAGTGCTGCTCCATCTTCCACTCATTTTGTAAGAGGTTTGAAACAGCTGTGCAGGTAAGAGATATTCAAATATGTTCTATTATGCACTGTAAATTACACAGAAAATAAATATCACCATGAACAAAAATTGTGCTGTTGTTTTGCATTGAAGGAATATAACGTATTACTCAAAATGTCATCCTCAAAATTTGATTGTTTACTGTTCACTTGAATTCTTCGTCCTGCACCCTTTTGTGAGTATGTCCTTTTTTTCTGCATAACTGCAGGAGAACCGAGAGCGAGAGGCAGCAGAGCAGAGACGCAAGAGGAAGGAAAGTGTCCGTGTTGTAGGAAAACGCCGCTCCACGTTGTCCAGCGCAGGATCCGAGCCCAACGGTGACTCCTCGTGTTTGGAGTCGGTCCTGCACAGCTTCCTTTCCACAGTCCCTGAAAGTCTAGCCAGATGCAAGAAGAGCATACTGCCCCCAATCGAAGGGTCGCCCTCTGTCTCTCAGTCTGTTCCACTGGTAACAAAAACAGAGGCAAAATCCCCTACCAGCCAGAACAGTCCGGGGAAGAAACAACCCAAACTACAAAAAGAGGACAAGGAAAAGAGACAAGTAGAAAACAAAGACGCTGAGAAGATACGTGAGATAACTCGGAAGGTGCTTCACTACCAAAGGAGCAGAGGCAGCCTTGATGGGGACAGGGCTTCAGGCACTCCTCGACATTCAGAGAGAGGACAAGACAAACCTCCTGTCCCTTGCACCCCTCGGCCCAGAACCAGAGACTTCTTCTTCACCAATGATGGGGATGTGGGCTCACCGTGGACAATCCTGAGCCCTTTTACTTGTCCCCGAAAAAACAGTCCCCAGACACACCGAGCAACCCACCAACGAAGACTGTCATCAACATACGGTGGAGACAACCAGGATGACGGAGTCTGGGAGACTGATGGGTGCAATTTTCTACCAGCTCCCTCCAACGGGAACAGTGTAACTTCTCCATCTGGGGGTTCTGCGTCTCTTCCTGACTGCACTCGTCAGAGAGCTTTGTCGCAGGGTTCGATCGCAAGGTCTGCTTCAGTGGATGAAACCAAACAATCTCCTGCATCTGGATTCCGACTTGGAGACTTGTTCCAGAGAAGCATATCTCAGAGGTCACACTCCTCTGGTTCAAGGACAGAAACTATGAGGGAAGAAGAACCTGGAGTCTGTTCAAGGCTCTGCAGTAAAACGGGGAATCACATCGAGGGGCAAGTGAGCACATCTGGATTTATATCCTTCTTCAGACGCATCGGAGGAAAAAGTAAATCTGGTGATTTGGAATAGCAAATTTTAAAGGATCTAATTAAGAATTTTATTGAGAGAAAGAGACCATTATTATTATTGTTCTGTGTTTTATATCGTTAAACTTTTTTACTGTTGTAATTTTACTCTTCAGTGGAAACAAGGCAAATGTGGACTTGCTTTGAACTGTGAAGGTTTTGATTTTTGAGTCAGGCCACGTTCAAAAATCGCTGTCTTTCCTTTTTGTCTTTTTGTGCACAATAAAGAGTGACATTCTAATTTTATTACACTTATTTGTCATCTTGATTTTTGCCAAGTAATCTTTACACCTCCTCAGTTTCAAATGTTTTAATCCTTGCCTGTCCTTGGAAGTCTGACTGGGCCTAATGTCTCAGTCCTGTATATTTTGGCAATTGGATTTTCTGTTCTGAAACTGGTATTGAAAAACAAAAAATGAGTGGTTATTTGATTTTCGTTTTAAAAATACAAAAATTAAAATTGAAATACAATGCGTTTTTCCTTTTCATGATCAAAAAGGGATATACGAAATTTTTAAAATGCTTTGATTTTTATTTTATATTTAGAATAACAAAAAAGTAAAATCAGTAAGAGACAGAAACGAAAAAAGGTCATTTTTTTTTATTTTCTGAGACCAGAAATGGTCATCAGCAAGTGTGGAGCCAAATGACAACAAGATTCTCAGAGGGCGAAGCCAGAGAGCAGTGATTGGTCAGACCATAGATAATATAGAAGACAGCGCGCTAGCGTATCTAGTATTCTGTGTATCTATGGTCGGCATGTCTGGTAGCATCTCTGGCTGCTGTTGATCTTGTTTGTGGAGTAAAACACGGTAAGAAGATAAATACTTCTAACCTGTAGCGTTGTTTTGTTGTACGTTAAGTCAGCGACTTGTAAAAAGTTGTGTTTTGTCGTGTTTGAGCAGTTGGTCCGGACGCGTTAGCTAGCTAAGCGCCTAAGTTAGCTAGCTAGCGGGCTAAGTTAGCTAGCTAAGCGGCTAAGTTAGCTAGCGGGCTAATTAACACAGGTGGCTAACTTACCGCTGAACACCTGTGTTAGTTGCTGCTGCAACTGTCCTCATTATTAGAATGACCTTCTCAACCTGTATTTCTCTGCTGTGTATTTTAGCTTTTAAAAAAGTTATTTTACTTTAAGGTTAACTGAAACCCGTTCAGCTGCACTGAAATTTAACATTCAGCTGGTTTGAATTAAACCGTGCTTAACTTAACATTGCGCAACATTACCTCTCTGAATCTCCATAATTTAATTAAATTCCTTCTCTCTTCCACTGCTCAAGTTCAATCCAGTATATAAAGTGACATTAGTAGTGAATAAACTAACAACCAGCCATTGTATTTATTTATTATTGCATGTATTTGTAGTAAAACATGAGTTGAAACATCCTACTTTTGGATCTAGAGCTGCACAAGCCATTAATTTTCAGTCACCTGACGCGTTAAACTCCCCTTTTTCTGTGAGGTTGAAGCAGAAAGTCTGAGTTAACAAAGAAAGTTGTTTATAATTTGTGGTACTTGTTATTTCTGATTGAGGCTTTAGTTTTTGTTGAGCTGATTTACACGTAGAAACTTTGTTCAAGAAGATTTCTCAGTTGCTCAGAGGACAGGCTGCTTTTTACACAACCTTGTAAGAGAATGTCTGTCAATGCTTTCAGCAGAATTTAGAAACACAACACTTCCTAAACAGATATTTTGAGGCTGTGAGGTTGAACGTTTGAGAGTATATCAGTGTGTTTGTTTGTGGTCTTTCTGTTTCTAGGTGGAAGCTGAATTAGTGAGGATGACTCCTGCTCCTGTCATCTCTAAGCTCCTCACACATCTTTACCTGCACATGAGGAAAATCACTCCTGTAGAATGCAGGTATGTTTGTCATTATTATAAATAGCTGTTGACTGGTGACCTGTCAACTGAAGCCTTGATTTGGGTTTTCTGCTCGCTGCCAACTCTGCTGGAGCCTTTTCCAAATCTGGTAAAACACATAGAGAGCCAGAGCAAATATGACGAGAGCCGAGGAACAACCAGACTAGTAAAACACTCGAGACTAAAGGTTTGAAAACTTCTTTCCACGAAGACTGTTTGAAAAAGTTAACATTTATTTGTCACATACTTGTAGAAACAACTACAGCAGCAATAATAATTATCACATTTTGATGGCATATTATACTATGTTTTTTTAATATTTTTTGTCGACATACTATACTATGACTTTTTTTGACATTTTTGACGACATGCGACGTTTTTGTGATATTTTTGTCGACATAGTATACTTTGATGTTTTTGTGATATTTTTGTCGACATACTGTGACTTTTTTGTGATGCTTTTGTTGACATACTATACTATGACTTTTTTGACGTCATTTTTGACGACATACTAAAGTAACATTTCTGACGTTATTTTTAACAACATACTGTACGATGACGTTTTTGTGACTGTTATCATTGCTGTCGTGTGTATAGTGTTGTTTTCTGTGATGTGTGCATGTTGAATATTCAAATAGAGCTGCGCTGCACCCCCGCCAGGATTGGACGACAGGAGGTCGGGTTGGTGCAGGATTGGTCGGGCTGCTGACGAAAACCAGGATGACGTTGCCTCTGGGTCAGAGAGGGTCAGATAAGTGGGCCATCCTCCATGCCGTCCAGACTGGCACATATCCAGCACAATTTGTTTGTTGTATAGCAGAACAAGGTACTGTAGTGAGCTGCTACTTTTTGTTTTATTCATGTTCACCTGTTTGAGTTAGAGAGGGAGGGAAGACTTTGTATTTAATTTTGTCCTTTTATTTTGATAGGTAAGTCGACCTCCTAAGGACTAGTGTGGTTTTGTTTATTTTTGGCGTAAAGCTCACCCCTAATTCATTTACACCTTACCTTTGACTTGTTTTTGTTAACCTCCACCTTTGCTTTTCGATACACATTTAATGTAAATAAATTCTTTGAGAAAACGCTGTGTGTGCTGCTTCAGACACATGTAGTCAGGCACTTCATGTTGCGTTCAGTAACCCCTAGGCTGGTCGTAACAGTGACATGTTTGATTACATACTTCACTATGATGTTTTTACAAACTATACTGTGAATTTTTGTACATACTTTACTATGACTTTTTACTATGGCATAATATACAATGAGATATTTGTTTCCTGTGAAAATTGATTTTACAACATGTAAAGGACTTTGGTCAAAATTGGTTGTTTAGCATGTGAAATGCATATGTGAAATGCATAAAAAAAATAGATTTAATTGGTATTTGTCATTTTTTTAGCAACACTACATGATGACATAAAATACCTTCCTATGTCAGTTTTTGACATGCCACATTATGATCATTTTACGAATGTAATGCACTTTGATATTTCTATAACATAGTTAAGACAACAATTTTATGACGTTATGACTTTTTTTCACAGACAACTCCAAACTATATTATGACATTTTATTTATTTTGTTTTTTAGAAAATATCACATATCATACATGTTTTTTCACCATTTTTGACCACATACTAAACTATGACATTTTGGTGACATGTTTGACCACATACTAAACTATGACGTTTTTGTGACACTTTTGACAACATACTAAGCTATGATGTTTTTTGGCCATTTTTGACCACATACTATACTATGGCATTTTTTTGCGCCAAAATTCACGATGATTTTTTTTTTTTCAAAGAAAACCTTTCTGGAGTGTTTTTCACGGCCTCCTTTATATTATTTCATCATATGGCACGTTTTTACATATTGGAAAATGGCTTTTTTTTTTGACATAGTATACTATGACTTTTTTTTGCACCAAAATTCATGATTTTTTTTTCTAAGAAAACCTTTCTGGAGTGTTTTTCACAGCCTGCTTTACATTATTTCATCATATAGCATGTTTTCACAACATGTTGAAAAATGACATTTTTCGACATGGCGTTTTTTTTGCGCCAAAATTCATGATGATTTTTTTTTCAAAGAAAACCTTTCTAGAGTGTTTTTCACGGCCTCCTTTACATTATTTCATCATATGGCACGTTTTTACATGTTGGAAAATGGCTTTTTTTTTGTTTTTGACATAGAATACTATGACTTTTTTTTGTGCCAAAATTCATGATTTTTTATTTTTTTTGTTTTTCATGGCCTCCTTTACATTATTTTATCATATGGCATGTTTTCACAACAGGTTGAAAAATGACATTTTTCAACATAGTATACTATGGCGTTTATTTTGCACCAAAATTCATGATGATTTTTTTTTTTCAAAGAAAACCTTTCTGGAGTGTTTTTCACGGCCTCCTTTACATTATTTCATCATATGGCATGTTTTCACAACATGTTGAAAAATGACATTTTTCGACATAGTATACTATGGCGTTTTTTTGTGCCAAAATTCATGATGATTTTTTTTTCAAAGAAAACCTTACCATGGTGTTTTTCACAGCCTCCTTTACATTATTTCATCATATGGCACGTTTTTACAACATGTTGGAAAATGACATTTTTCGACATATTATACTATGGCGTTTTTTTTGCGCCAAAATTCATGATGATTTTTTTTTCAAAGAAAACCTTTCTGGAGTGTTTTTCATGGCCTCCTTTACATTATTTTATCATATGGCATGTTTTCACAACAGGTTGAAAAATGACATTTTTCAACATAGTATACTATGGCACTTTTTTTGCGCCAAAATTCATGATGATTTTTTTTCCAAAGAAAACCTTTCTGGAGTCTTTTTCACGGCCTCCTTTACATTATTTCATCATATGGCACATTTTTAAAACATGTTGCAAAATCGCTTTTTTTTTCGACATAGTATACTATGGCGTTTATTTTGCACCAAAATTCATGATGATTTTTTTTTTTCAAAGAAAACCTTTCTGGAGTGTTTTTCACGGCCTCCTTTACATTATTTCATCATATGGCATGTTTTCACAACATGTTGAAAAATGACATTTTTCGACAGTATAACTATGGCGTTTTTTTTTGCACCAAAATTCATGATGATTTTTTTTTTTCAAAGAAAGCCTTTCTGGAGTGTTTTTCACGGCCTCCTTTACATTATTTCATCATATGGCATGTTTTCACAACATGTTGAAAAATGACATTTTTCGACATAGTATACTATGGCGTTTTTTTTGTGCCAAAATTCATGATGATTTTTTTTTTCAAAGAAAACCTTACCATGGTGTTTTTCACAGCCTCCTTTACATTATTTCATCATATGGCACGTTTTTACAACATGTTGAAAAATGACATTTTTCGACATATTATACTATGGCGTTTTTTTTGCACCAAAATTCATGATGATTTTTTTTTTTCAAAGAAAACCTTTCTGGAGTGTTTTTCATGGCCTCCTTTACATTATTTCATCACATGGCACATTTTTACAACATGTTGAAAAATCGCTTTTTTTTCGACATAGTATATACTATGTCGTTTTTTTTGTGCCAAAATTCATCATGATTTTTTTTTTCAAAGCAAACCTTTCTGGAGTGTTTTACACGGCCTCCTTTACATTATTTCATCATATGGCACATTTTTACATGTTGAAAAATCGTTTTTTTTTTTCGACATAGTATACTATGGTGTTTTTTTTGCGCCAAAATTCATGATGATTTTTTTTTCAAAGAAAACCTTTCTGGAGTGTTTTTCCACGGCCTCCTTTACATTATTTCATCATATGGCATGTTTTCACAACATGTTGAAAACTGACATTTTTCGACATAGTATACTATGGCATTTTTTTTGCGCCAAAATTCATGATGATTTTTTTTTTTTTTCAAATAAAACCTTTCTGGAGTGTTTTTCACGACCTCCTTTACATTATTTCATCATATGGCACATTTTTACAACATGTTGCAAAATCGCTTTTTTTTTCCACATAGTATACTATGGCGTTTTTTTTTTGTGCCAAAATTCATGATGATTTTTTTTACAAAGAAAACCTTACCATAGTGTTTTTCACAGCCTGGCGTTTTTTTTTGCGCCAAAATTCATCATGATTTTTTTTTACAAGAAAACGTTTCTGGAGTATTTTTCACGGCCTCCTTTACATTATTTCATCATATGGCATGTTTTCACAACATGTTGAAAAATGACATTTTTTGACATAGTATACTATGGCGTTTTTTGTGCCAAAATTCATGATGATTTTTTTTTTCCAAAGAAAACCTTTCTGGAGTGTTTTTCACGGCCTCCTTTACATTATTTCATCATATGGCACATTTTTACAACATGTTGCAAAATCGCTTTTTTTTCGACATAGTATACTATGGCGTTTATTTTGCGCCAAAATTCCTGATGATTTTTTTTTTTCAAAGAAAACCTTTCTGGAGTGTTTTTCACGGCCTCCTTTACATTATTTCATCATATGGCATGTTTTCACAACATGTTGAAAACTGACATTTTTCGACATAGTATACTATGGCGTTTTTTTTGCGCCAAAATTCATGATGATTTTTTTTTTTTTCAAATAAAACCTTTCTGGAGTGTTTTTCACGACCTCCTTTACATTATTTCATCATATGGCACATTTTTACAACATGTTGCAAAATCGCTTTTTTTTTCCACATAGTATACTATGGCGTTTTTTTTTGTGCCAAAATTCATGATGATTTTTTTTACAAAGAAAACCTTACCATAGTGTTTTTCACAGCCTGGCGTTTTTTTTGCGCCAAAATTCATCATGATTTTTTTTTACAAGAAAACGTTTCTGGAGTATTTTTCACGGCCTCCTTTACATTATTTCATCATATGGCATGTTTTCACAACATGTTGAAAAATGACATTTTTTGACATAGTATACTATGGCGTTTTTTGTGCCAAAATTCATGATGATTTTTTTTT